>NC_092052.1:109001780-109104150 GCF_003086295.3 Arachis hypogaea | reverse complement strand
TTCGGCGGTTTTTGCTGGTGCCAGAATATTTGTGATTTTTCTTTCGTCTTTTAACTTAGATGTGTTTTATTTGACTATATCAGAGACTTAGAATGATTAGTGTGGTTTCTCAATAGAAAGGAATGACGAACCCTAATCCCTTGCCGCTGTCATCATCTTCTCGCTGTCGCTCATCTCCTCGTCGCAACTCATATCCTTGACGTTGCAAGAAACGTCGTTGTGCTTCAGCGAGTTTCCGATCTGGTTCTCGATCTAAAGGTTTGTCGCTGCCGTTATTTCACCGCCATTGTTCATCTCCTCACTGTCACGCATTCCTTCGCATATCAAGCAACATCATGTTGCTACTTCAATGAGTTCTGGCTTCGATCTAAACGTTAGTTACCGCCGCTCATTTTCTTGCTGCCTTTATTTATCACCTCGCCACTGCAGCAATGCTGCATTGCGCCTTTAGCGAGTGATAACCACTATTTTATGGTTTATATTGTGTTTAATTGTGTGTTTTGTCATGATCCTTGCCCATTATTCATCAATTTAGCATGCATTTAGATTTCCTTCCTAAATTCATACATGTTTGAAAATTGCTTCTAGAGACTTTAATTATTTACTTTTAATTCTCCTTTATTCCATTCGATGTCGTGATCTGTGTGTCAAGTGTTTCAGGCCTTATAGGGCATGAATGAGATGGAGATTGGAGAGGAAGCTAGCAAAAATGGAAGGAACACAAGAATTTGAGGAGATAACCAGTGAGAAGTGACGCGGTCGCATGGCTCACGCGACCGTGCGAAGGAGCACAAATCGCAGTGACGCCGGC
Source organism: Arachis hypogaea (assembly GCF_003086295.3). Classification (NCBI taxonomy): domain Eukaryota; kingdom Viridiplantae; phylum Streptophyta; class Magnoliopsida; order Fabales; family Fabaceae; genus Arachis; species Arachis hypogaea. The sequence goes on along the minus strand of NC_092052.1, from coordinate 109,103,339 downwards.
CGCGCGCGGATTGGAAAGCGCAAGCGACGCGGTAGCGTGGACGACGCGAACGCGTGGAGAGGGAAAAAGCGCAAGCGACGCGTCCGCATGGATGACGCGATCGCGTGACATGTGCGATCTGCATAATCTGCAGAATTCGATGGGAGCGATTTTGGACCTTATTTCGGCCCAGTTTTCGGCCCGGAACAGCAGACTAGAGTCAGAGAATATGCAGAAACAACACACACATACGATCAGTAGTTTTTTTTCTAGTTTTTTCACTCTCTTAGGTTTTTCTCTCTAGTTTTTAGGATTTTAATTTTCAATTTATCTTAGCATTGGAACATTGAGAAGAGTCATTTCTCATCAAGACTTCATCACTCTAGTTTGTTCTCTTAACTTGGTTTTATTCTTCCATGTTCTTTGTTATGTTCAATTTTATCATTCAGATACTTTTATGATTAATTAATGCAAGGATTATTTCTCTTTAATTTAATTTCAATTCCAATAATCATGTCTTCTTTTAATTCCCTTTCATGTGCATGGATTCTTTATTTACAATGCGTGAGTAGTTTCATTACTTGATAGGGAGTTGATTAAAAGAATTCTTGAGTTAGAAGGATTGAAGAGAAATTTATAGTTGGGTTAAATGTTGGATTGCTATCCTGTCACCGACGCCAATCCCTTTGAACTAAGTGGGTTGTAACTCGTGAATAGATCTGGCAGTCCAACTTGTTTGACTTTTCCTTACCTAGTAAAGGATAACCAAACAGAATAACCGTTAATTATAAATCAATCTTAAAAATCACTCCATCAATGATAGAGATTCTAACTAATCAATTCCCAGTCAAGATTTTATTTATATTATTTAAAATCCTCAATTTAAATTCTAATTTACTTAGCTCAACTTCTTGAACATCTGATTAATAAAACAGCAGACTTTTCTACAACTCGTTGGGAGACGACCTGGGACTTAAAACTCCCAGTAATTTTAATTTAAACTCTCTGTGACATATTTCTAAATTGATAGGCAATTTTCGGTGAGTTAAGAACTATACTTGCAACGTAACCATTTTAATAATTTTAATTCATCAGCTTCTGCTTCCCATCAATTTTTGGCGCCGTTGCCGGGGAGTTGCAATAGAGTGCTAATTTTATTAATTAGAATTTATTTATTTGCATTTTATTTAATTTTGCTACTATGAGCTGCATGTTTCTTCCGTCAAATGACGCGTTCACTTCCTGATCCGCGCTTGCTAATATTCATCCTGAAATTGAAAGGACAATTTCATGAATAAGGCGAGAACAGCGTAGGTTAGCCCGCTCTGAGGCGGATCTGAAAGTGAATCTGAGAAGAAACCAGCCCCCGTTCTACTGATTCGGTTGTTTTACGTGCAAAAAACATGTAGCTAGAAGAGTTACCATTCAGGAGGAAGGAGCTCCTGATTTACAATGCAACCGTTTCAAGCGCATCATCCAGCGGTAGCTACGGATTTTGAAATAAAGACCGCACTGTTAATTTATGCCCAAGTTTCATGGCCTACCTGCTCAAGAGCCTATCAAGCACTTGAGAGATTTCAGGCAGCCTGTTCTACTGTCAGGCGTGATGGCACTGATGAAATTCAATCTGCTGAAAGCTTTTCCGTTCTCTCTTGAGGGAAAAAGCAAGAGAGTGGTACTACACTCAACCTCTAGCAAATGTATCCAACTGGGATACACTCAGAAAGGAGTTTCTGGAGAAATTCTTTCCATCTGAAGTTACTGATAAACTGAGGAAGGATATCTCTACAATTGTTCAGGATGACAATGAGACTCTCTTTGAATACTGGGAGCGCTTCAATAATCTTCTGGAAGCATGCCCCCACCACATGATTGACAAGATCGTGCTACTCAGCTATATCACACAAGGTATGAGGCCCCAAGATAAGACCACATTGGAAAGTGCCAGAATGGGTCTATGAAGAAGTACAAGACCACTGATGAAGCTTGGCAATTGATCAGTATTTAGCTGAATCTACTCGGAACCACAGACAAAAGCAAGGCCGTTCAAAAGCCATTACAGAAGTATCTTCTGCAAGAGACTGTGCTCTAATCAAAGATCTGTGAGATGACCAACCTGCTGAAGCAAATGCAGTTAATCAACAAGCTCAGCAAACTCAACCGCAGCAAAACCAACAACTAGTCCACAAAGAATTTGGGAATTTGTGCTGATTACAGCCATTACACTATGAATGCCCGAGCTCAACAAGAAGACAACATGGTGGCATCCACTCACAACTTCTATGACCCCCCAACCAAGGGTACAATCAAAGTGGAAATAATAACCATGGATGGAGGACAATTCAAACCAGAATTGGAGGGACAACAATAACAGGGAGGCAGAGATAATCAGGGAAATCAGAGGTGGAATAATAACAACAACAGGTAGCAAAATCAACCTTACCGAGCACTTCACCTGAGGCAAAACCAAGGACCACCGAACAATTAGCAGCAAACCTCTCATTTACTCATTCTTCTGTATCTTCTAATGAAGATTTATTACAAGCTTTTGAGAAAAGACAACTGGCCATGGAAAGTACCATCGTGAACACTATTAACGCCAGTCTGAATGGTCTCACCTCTACTCTGTAAGCTTTATGACACAGCTTGGTTCAACACAAAATTCCAGCAACCAACCTTCAAGCACCACTGGAATCCCCTCTCAACCGTTACCCAATCCAAGGGAGGCATTAATGCCATCACCCTGAGGTCCAGAAACCACACTGCAGGAGAGGAATCAGGAGGAACCAAGCTCACCAGAATACGCCTCAGCTGAAGAGGTGGTAGAAATCGAAGATGTTGAAGAGGAAGAGGATATACAGGATATAGCTGAAGAAGAGATAGCTCAACCACAGGAAGAAGCACAAAAGGCACAGCACCACGGAACCCACTGTCCCATTCCATTTCCAAAACTTGCAAGGAAGCCCAGGAAGCAGCTGGAACCTGATCCTAAATGGTAGAAATATTCAAAAAGGTTGAGGTAACTGTTCCCCTTTTTTATGTTATTCAGCAAGTACCTAAATATGCAAAGTTTCTAAAAGACTTATGTATCCATAAAGACAAAATTAATGAATTAGAAACTATTCCTTTAGGTAGTTCTATATCTGCTTTAATGGGAGGATTACCTGAAAAATGTAGTGATCCAGGTCCTTGCATAGTTAGTTGTACTATTGGTAGTGTAGTAATTTATGATTGCATATGTGATTTAGGAGCATGTGTCAGTATAATGCCTTTGTCTATATATGATGTTTTAAGGCTCCCTCCCTAAAAAGGTCGGCAGCTCATTTTGTGTTAGCAGATAAAAGCATTATTACAGTGGCTGGAGTTGCTGAGATGTTTTGGTGAACATTAAAGGGCTCACATTTCCCACTGATTTTTATATCTTGGAGATGCCCCATAATGATTTAGATAAGCCATCATCAATCCTACTTGGAAGACCATTCCTGAAGACATCAAATTCAAATTGGATGCTTTTTCAGGAACATACTCCTTTGAAATAGATGGCCGATAGTGATCTTCAATCTGAATGGAGTCATTAACAACCCCCAGAAGATCGTTCTATCTTCCAGTGTGATGTCATAGACGAAAGTGTGGCTGAAGTTCAAAAGAAGAGTTTGAAGAGAGGCACACTGGACAAGGTCCAAGTGTGGGGACCCTCTTACTGAATGAGGGCACTTCGCCATCTTCATGACCCTAGATAATCCAGAGCCTGCCCATGATCAAAAGTTAGAATTGAAACCTCTCCCTCCACATCTCAAATATGCTTATCTTGAGGATGAGTAGAAGCTTCCGGTTATTATTGCAAGGGAACTGACTTCTCAACAAGAAGAGCAGTTACTTGATGTCTGAGGAAGCATAAGAAGGCAATTGGATGGAGTTTGGCAGACATAGTGGAATCAACCTCAACTATGTGAGCACAGAATATTTTTAGAAGAGGGAGCAAGACCTGACCGTCAACCACAAAGAAGATTGAATCCCACCATCTTGGAAGTTGTCAAAAAGGAAGTGACCAGACTATTGGAAGTAGGTATCATATATCCCATTTCAAACAGTGAATGGGTAAGCCCAGTACAAGTGGTGCCCAAGAAGTCCGGAGTCACTACAGTGAAGAATGAGCATGGAGAGCTCATAGCAACTAGAGTTCAGAATGCTTGGAGAGTCTGCATTGATTACAGGCGTCTCAACCAAGCTACCCGTAAGGATCACTACCCACTTCCATTCATTGATCAAATGCTGGATCGCCTGTCAGGTAAATCACATTATTGCTTTTTAGATGGTTACACAGGTTATTTCCAGATTCATATAGCTCCTGAGGATCAGGAAAAGACTACTTTTACATGTCCTTTTGGGACTTATGCTTATAAGAGAATGCCCTTTGGCTTGTGCAATGCACCAGCCACCTTCCAAAGGTGCATGATGAGTCTTTTCTCTGATCTTATTGAGGACTGTATGGAAGTTTTTATGGATGATTTTAGCGTTTATGGTGATTTTTTTAACCTATGCTTAGATGGGTTATCTAGAGTATTAGATAGATGTGTTAATACAAACCTTGTATTGAATTTGAAAAATGCCACTTTATGGTAAAACAAGGGATTGTATTAGGACATGTGGTAATAATGGCATTTCTGTAGACCCAGCAAAGGTGAATGTTATTTCTAGTTTACCTTACCCCTCTTCTGTGAGGGAAGTCCGTTCGTTCCTTGGCCATGCAGGTTTCTACAGGAGATTTATTAAGGACCTTAGTAAGGTGGCACTTCCCTTATCCAGATTACTGCAGAAGGATATTGAGTTCGAGTTCAGTGAGGATTGTAAACAAGCGTTTGATAAGCTGAAGACTGCTCTAACGCAAGCCCCAATTGTGAGAGGACCAGACTGGAACCAACCGTTTGAAATCATGTGCGATGCTTCCAACCATGCAGTAGGAGCAGCACTGGCTCAGCATGAAGGTAAGGATCCTTTTGTTATTGCCTATGCGTCTAAGACTTTAGACACTGCCCAGTCCAATTATACTACTACTGAGAAAGAGCTACTTGCTATTGTTTTGCTCTGGATAAATTCCGAGCCTATTTACTTGGTACAAGTAGTAGTGTATTCGGACCATGCAGCTCTAAAGTATCTATTAGCTAAAAAGGAGTCCAAACCAAGACTTATACGTTGGATACTGCTGCTACAAGAATTTAATTTAGAAATAAAGGATAGAAGTGGTAATCAGAATTTAGTAGCAGACCACTTGAGTCGCCTTGAACATATTAAGGATGATTCTACTCCTATAGATGATAATTTTCCTTTTGACAACCTGCAAGCAGTATCTGAGGTAACCCTTGGTATGCACCTGTTGCTAATTATTTAGTTAGCCGCACATTTCCTCCACATTTTTCTAAACATCAAAGAGACAAGCTGAAAAGCGAGTCTAAATATTATACATGGGATGACCCATATTTATGGAGATGTGGTGCTGACCAGATAATTAGACGTTGTGTGCCTCAATCAGAATTCCAGTCCATTTTAGAGGCCTGTCACTCATCTGAAGTGGAGGACATTTTGGCCCTCAAAGAACAGCTAGAAAGATCTTAGACTGCGGATTCTGGTGGCCTACTCTTTTTAGAGATGCTGCTGAGTTTTGTAAATCTTGTCACCTATGCCAGAAATTTGGTAACATATCCAAGAGGGATGAGATGCCTCAACAATATATGCTTTTCTGTGAAATTTTTTATGTTTGGGGCATTGACTTCATGGGTCCATTTCCAAATTCTAGTGGATATTTTTATATATTGTTAGCTGTGGATTATGTTTCCAAATGGGCGGAAGCAATTCCTACCCGCACTGATGATGCTAACACTGTTGTTTCCTTTGTGAGAAACCATATTATATGCCGCTTTGGATCACCACGAGCAATCGTGAGCGATCAAGGCACCCATTTTTGTAATAGGAGACTAACAGGATTAATGAAGAAGCATGGGATAATCCATAAAGTTGCAACAGCTTACCATCCCCAAACTAATGGGCAAGCCGAGGTGTCGAACAGAGAAATTAAGCGTATCTTGCAAAAGATAGTGAAGCCTCATAGAAAAGACTGGAGCACCAGGCTACAAGATGCACTGTGGGCATACAGAACAGCATACAAGACACCCATTGGGATGAGTCCCTTCCGCTTGGTTTATGGAAAAGCTTGTCATCTCCCATTTGAAATAGAACACAGAGCCTTCTTGGCAGTTAAGGAGTGCAACATGGAAATTGAGAATGCTGGAGCTGAAAGAAAGTTGCAACTGCAGGAACTGGAGAACCTTCACCTGGAAGCTTATGAGAACTCCAGAATATACAAGGAAAAGATGAAAGTTGTGCATGATCAAAACATCAAGAAGAGAGAGTTCCAACCTGGAGATTTTGTCCTCCTTTACAAATCTCGACTAAGGCTCATGCCCGGTAAGTTGAGATCAAAATGGAAAGGTCCATACAGAGTAGAGAAGGCTGAACCGTACAGAGTTTATCACCTAAGCCATCCTCCAAGCTCTGAACTTATTAAGGTTAATGGACAACGCCTGAAGCTATACCATGGTGAGAAGGTGCAGAAAAATAAGGAGCTTGAGATCTTTCGCTTGGAAGACCCCCACATCGCAGCAGATTGAGCTATTGGAGCGTCCAACTTACGGATGTAAAAGCAAAGTGCTTGGTGGGAGACAACCCACCGCGGTATGATCGTTCTTTTCTTCACTTTTAGTTTTTCTTCTTTAATAACTCTTCTCTTTATTAGTGCTTTCGTGCTCTTTCAATTACATGTCTTTATCTTTCCTTAAAAAAAAAAATTTCGCCGCGCGACGCGATCGCACCAGCGACGCGTCCGCGTGGTAGGGGGAGTAAAGAAAAATAAAAATGAACAGAAAGTTACGCAGGAGCAGCGCTGGAGTCGTGCCAATGGCACAAATTACCCCACGCGACTGCGTCGCATGGAAATCATGGCCTCCCATGCGACCGCGTGCCCCACGCGGCCGCGTGCCCTGAGTTTTCGACGTAAAAGGGTGCACAGTCACATTCCGTGCGAGAGTGATGCTGGATTGGTGCTGGAAGCACAATCCTTGTCACGCGACCGCATCGCTGACGCGGCCGCGTCACCCATTTTATAACGCACACTCATGCGATCGCGTGACCCACGCGATCGCGTCACCCAATTTTGGCAATTAAAATGAATCGAACAGAGAGTTGTGCTGGAGCGAGGCTGCACTCGCGCCAGCAGCGCAACATAGATCACGCGACCGCGTGACCGACGCGATCGCGTCACCTTACCTGAAGCGCAACCACGCGAACGCGTGCCTTCTGCGGCCTGTTGCATGCGCCGCACAGCTCAACCTCAGTTGCCAAGTTATCTTATCTTTCTTTCCTCCAAATCCTACTTTTTCTTTTCCCTCCTTCTTTCTTCTTTCCCCCTTCCCCTTTCTATCTCACATTTCACTCTCTATCTCTCTCATCATCATTACCAAGGTTTTACCTTCTTCTTCCTTCTTCTCTTTTCTATCATTCTTATTATATTATGTATATATATTATTATTTTCTTTTTCTTCTCTTTTTCTTTTCAAATTTTTATTTTTCTTCTTCTTCTTCTTTTCTTTTCTTTACATGGTGTTAGAAACCTTTTGAGTCATCATCCCTCATTATATGCTTGTGAATTATTGCAAATTATTTGACAATTATTTTTCTCCCATTTAAGGGATTGCTTGCATGTTCATCTTCATATTTTCTATACCCTATTCACCATGCATGCTATGTGTTTGTGAAAAAGTCCATGTGGCATTATGCACTTCTCTATGTTACTATACTATTCAATGCTTGCTTTTCACAACTTTCCCTTATTATTTTATTAATTGAATTCAATTGTCAATACAAACGTGATGGTTTGTTACAAAGTAATGCTTGGTCTATACTACTCATGCCCTTTGCCAGCATGCCAATAAACACCTTGCATTCACTTGTCTTTTTATGCACTAGCTATTTCCCATTGATGGCTTTTCATATGTACTCGAGAGCATGTGTTAATGTCATCTACATTTTACTGTGCATCATTCACCCTCTTTTCTGTTTCCTTCCTTGCTGTATCTCTCTTTAAATTTAATTTTCTTTCTCTTCCCTTCTTTCAGGATGGCCACCAAGAAAGGAAAGGAGAAAGCAACTTCCAGACCACCAGTAAGAAGAGGAACTAAAAGAGCATTAGTGGCAGAGCCTTCTTCAACCGCAGTCAAGCCCTCAACAAAAAGAGTTAAGAGGATAATAAAGGTTGATGAAAAGGAGAAAGCCTTTCCAGCGAAGGACGCTGCACGATTTCCCAATCGCTACTGTGAGCAGATGTTCCCTATCCTAGCAGAAAGGAACTATAACAATGAACACCTTCTTATCCTCCCATCCAATATTGCCTCCTTTGTTGAGCCGCAAATTGAACGAAGACAATGGGGTTTCTTACGGAGACAGCCGAGGCAGGTCAATCTCTCTTGGGTAGTTGAGTTCTACTCCAACTTCTACATGCCGACCCTGCAGTCTGTTTATGTCCGGCAGAAGCAAGTCTCCATCACAGAAGAGGCCATTCAGCAAGCTCTAAGTCTTCCCCCTATTCCAGCAGGAATGGACGCTTTTCAAGAAGCCGCCCTTTAGCGCCAGAGATACCAATTCGACTGGGACTCCGTTCTCGGAGTCATTGCATTACCTGGCAACTGTTGGATCTACGGATACCACCGTACCCGCCCTAAGGGAATCTTGGCTTCAGCACTTACCTTGGAGGCTCGCGTATGGGCACAGATCATGTCCCATTACGTCTTTCTGAGCACTTATGAGTCCTCTTTCACTGCAGACATGGCTGTTTTACTATGGTGCATCCTTATAGACCAACTTTTGAATCTCTCAAGACACATCCGGAATGCTATGGAGCATGTACAAATCGTGGGCAACCTACCTTTTCCCGCCCTGGTCTCAGATCTTGTCTCAGTAGCCGGAGTCTCCTACAGAGCTGGGGACACCAAAGTCATGCTTCCACGGGATGATCAATATGTCCCTAACGGGAAATACCTCAGACTTTCAGCAGCCACTACAAGCCAGCCTACTGAGCCAGTTGAAGATATTCCTTCTTCAACACCACAAGCATCTACAACTGAGAAATTACTCCAGCAGATACTTGAAAAATTGGATCGGCATGAACTGAAAGCTAAGATGAGAGAGCGCCGTAACGAGCGCCGATTCAAACACCTCAAGGAGCTACTCAAGGGACGCTTCAGAGACTCAGATACCCCGGATTTCACTTCCTTTACTAGCACAGGGAGCCATGACGGTCCCGATGATGGAGATACTACTACCAGCCCACCCCTATTTCTGACAGATGGCACCGAGGACGGTGCAAAGCCTTAAGTGTGGGGAGGTCGGTCAGTACCTGACTTCCGGAGGTAAATTCTCTTCTCTGGCACCAATAATTAGGACATTTTAGTTAGATTTTTCTTTCCTTTATAGAATAGAATAAATTGCATAGGTTAGGATAGTTGCATGCATGTTCTACTTGATTGAAAAGACAATAAGTTTCTTTTAAAATCTATCTTTGGAATAAAATTTCACTAATTTTTCAAAAATTCTTATGATAAATTTGCTTGAGTTGTATTTGGAACATGATATTTGAATTAAAGAACACGCAACCTGTGGAAGATTTGAGCCTTTATGAATGGTTACATTATTTAACCATAATTATTTCATTCTTGTGTGTTTACTTCTCTATGATTGTAATCTATATTTTGTTTTATCTTATATGTCCAATAGTTATTACATTTGCATGCTTGCACATGATTGAGGTCATTATTTGTTTAAACTCACTCATCCAAATTAAGCCTACCCTTTTCAATTACCTTTGTTAACCACTTTGAGCCTTTAATTCCCTGTTCGATATCTTACCACATTACTAACCTTAAGCCGAAAAACAATTGTATATCCCAAATTGAATCTTTGGTTAGCTTAAGATAGAATTGTGTGTGCTAGTTAAGTATGGGAAATTGTGGGAACAAAAGTTGTTAAGGGGATGTGTCATGAAAATTTAAAGGGAATTTGGATACCTATTCATGTGAAACTATAAGAATCAAAAATCTATGTGCATTGATAAGCTTTATTTATTTCAATTCAAAAAAAAAAAGATGATAAACAAATAAATAATGGGACAAAATTACCCCAATGTTAAATTCAGAATTCAAAGATCAATGCACATATGATAGAATTAAAATACAAAGTTGAAACATGAGTATGGGTTGAAAAAGGGAACTACGGGTAGCTAGGCATGAATTTAAAGGTATATAGAATATATGTATATTAGGAGAGAGCTTAGGTTAATTAAAGATTCAATTTATAAAGCTCACTTGGCCATATATATACCCTTACCTGCACCTTGGCCCCATTACAACCCTGAAAAGACCTCATGATGTTTGCATTGGTATATTAACTGTTGTTGATTGGTTAGGAGAAAAACAAAAGTTAGAAAACATGACTAGAGAAGAATAGAGTGATTACCTTATACACTAGAGATTAGAGCGTACATACATTATCAGTAAGGGTTCAATGCTTGAATCTTCATGTTTCCTGCCTTCATAAGCTATCTTCTTGCACTTTTATCCATTTTACTGTATAATGATAGAATTGGTGGAATTTGATTTGTAACTGTTTTGAAGAGCTTATTTACTTTTGATCAAGTGGACAAGAATCATGTAGTTGCATTTATTTATATGTATAGAGGTTTGCATTGCATTTCATGAGTTTCTACATGTTCATACTTATTTCCTTATCTCCTTCAATTTAGCATGAGGACATGCTAATGTTTAAGTGTGGGGAGGTTGATAAACCACTATTTTATGGTTTATATTGTGTTTAATTGTGTGGTTTTATCATGATCCTTACCCACTTATTCATTAAATTAGCATGCATTTAGATTTCCTTCCTGAATTTATTACATGTTTGAAAACTACTTCCTAGAGACTTTAATTATTTATTTTTAATTCTCCTTTATTCCATTCGATACCGTGATCTGTGTGTTAAGTGTTTCAGACTTTATAGGGCATGAACGAGTTGGAGATTGGAAAGGAAGCTAGCAAAAAATGGAAGGAACACAAGAATTTGAGGAGATAACCAGCGAGAAGTGACGCGGTCGCATGGCTCACGAGACTGCGCGAAGGAGGGCAAATCACAGTGACGCGGCCGCATGGCTTGCGCGGCCGCACAGATTGGAAAGCCCAAGCGACGCGGTAGCGTGGACGACGCGAATGCGTGGCGAGGAAAAACGCGAATGACGCGTCCGCATGGATGACGCGATCGCGTGACATATGCGATCTGCATAATCTGTAGAATTCGTTGGGGGCGATTTTAGACCCCATTTCGGCCCAGTTTTCGGCCCGGAACAGCAGACTAGAGTCAGAGAACATGCAGAAACAAAAGACATTCATTCAGCAAGTTTTAGATCTAGTTTTCACTCTCTTAGGTTTTCCTCTTTAGGTTTTGAGGATTTTAAAATTTCAATTGGTCTTAGCATTGGAACATTGAGAAGAGTTATTTCCTCATCAAGACTTCATCATTCTAGTTTGTTTTCTTAACTTGGTTTTATTCTTCCATGTTCTTTGTTTTGTTCAATTTTGTCATTCAGATACTTTTATGATTATTTAATGCAAGGATTATTTCTTTTTAATTCAATTTCAATTCCAATAATCATGTCTTCTTTTAATTCCCTTTCATGTGCTATGGATTCTTTATTTACAATGTGTGAGTAGTTTCCTTACTTGATGGGGAGTTGATTAAAAGGAACTCTTGAGTTTGAAGGAATGAAAGAAAATTTGTAATTGGGTTAAATGTTGGATTGCTATCCTGTCACCGACGCCAATCCCTTTGAACTAAGTGGGTTGGAATTTGTGAACAGATCTGGCATTCCAACTTGTTTGACTTTCCCTTACCTAGTAAAGGATAACCAAACAAAATAACCATTAATTATAAATTAATCTTAAAAATCACTCCATCAATGATAGAGATTCTAACCAATCAATTCCCAGTCAAGGCTTTTATTTATATTATTTAAAATCCCTCAATTTAAATTCCAATTTACTTAGCTCAACTTCTTGAAACATCTGATTAATAAAACAGCACACTTTTCTGCAACTCATTGGGAGATGACCTGGGACTTAAAACTCCCAGTAATTTTAATTTAAACTCTCTGTGACATATTTCTAAATTGATAGGCAGATTTTCGGTGAGTTAAGAACTATACTTGTAACGTAACCATTTTAATAATTTTTAATTCACCAGCTTATGCGTCCCATCACACCTTCTATTTAAGATTGGGATTACGCGTGCCAAGTCCGTCTTACTATTTTTTGAGATATTTTATGATGCTACTTTTTGTATTTTTGGATCCTCTTATGTCATCTATAATTTGTACATGAAAGAAGTGTTTGTTCTTGAAAGGAGGATTTAACAATATCTTAATGATGATGATTTGAGCATAAGTCTTATGGCAAGTAAGATGAAAGCAAAATAAAATAAGTATTGGAAAAATCCAAAAACTATTAACATGTTGTTAATTACTATAGTTCTAGATTCTTTTCATAAATTGGATTATGTTAAGTGGTGTCTAGTTAATTCTTTTAGTGCAGAAGTGAGTGGTGAATTGAAGATAAAATTATCTTCTTGTTTTCATTTTCACTTTATAATTTATATCAAGGTGTAGCTGAAGAAAATCAAGATGATACCCTCTTCCAACCGAGTGCAAGTGATAAAACCAAAGACATTTATGATATGGGGTTGTATCACCGATCAACCGATCACAAATTCAATCTTAAATCTAAGATTGATCATTATTTGAATGAAGATTGTGAGCTAAATGATAAGCCTTTGAATATTTTAGGGTGGTGGAAGGCTAACTCAAATCGATTTTCTGTCCTGGCAAATATGCATATGGCACGGAACATATTGGCTATACTAGTTTCAATAGTAGCTTCCGAGTCTGTTTTTAATATGGGGAAAGAATCATTGGTCAATATCGTAGTTCATTGACTCTCAAAATGGTAGAAGTCCTTGTATGCACCGAAGATTGTCTTAATGAAGACTTTTTCTCTTCTCTTGCACCTGAGAATTTCGAAGAGCTTGAAAAGGTCGAATAAGGTAAATTGAGTATTAAATGTCTCTTAAATATATCATATGATAATTTATTGATTCCAAATATCTATTTTATAGTTTTTTTTCTGTTAGTTAGCTTGATATATATAGTGCTGATAAAACACAATTTTCTGGTTTATTTTGTATTATATTTGGTGGATTTTATTAACTTTTCTCCTATTTATTCAATAGAATATGATGGTTTCATGAATTTTTTCTAATTGTGCTTAATGGTTAAAAACATGCTTTTTAGGCCTTTAATTAGTTAAATTTAATTTACTTTGATTCCACTCGATGCCTTGATATGTTTGTTAGTGATTTCAGGGTCAAGAGGCAAGGAATGGATCAAAGGAGTGAAGAGAAAAGCATGGAAGACGGAAAATTCATGGAAATGAGGATTTGGAACATTCAAGGCGACACGTACGCGTGCGTGCGAAGAAGAAATTTGTCAAGACAACGCGTACACGTGACAAGCGTCTCGTGACCTCATTAAAGTCAACACACTGGGGGCGATTTCTGGACTGGCTGAAGCCCAAATTCACTCATTTCTGAAGCTATTAGATGCAAAATTCATGACGGAACAAGGGGAGAGCAATCAGGGACTAGCTTAGCATCATGTTTTAGGTTATATTCTAGAGAGAGAAGCTCTCTCTTCTCTCTAGAAATTAGGGTAGATTATCTTAATTTCTCTATAGTTCTCTCTTTAATTCCTCTTTCAGTGTAGTTTCATTTATGTTTTCATGCTTTATTGTCTTGGGTCTCTTTGTTTGCATTGTTAATTTCCCTTTTATGCCATTTTTATGTTTATGAACTCTTGTTACGTTTGATTTCTATTAATATAATTTATGTTTTCTATGTTTATTGTTTCTCTCTTTAATTGTTAGTTATTGATTCTTACATTTGGTAGTTTAGATTTAATATTTCTTGTTAATTTTCTATGTTTTTATTTTGTGCCTTCCAAGTGTTTGATGAAATGCTTGGTTGGATTTTAAAATAGATTTTTCTGTTCTTGGCTTAGATTGATCATTTAGAGACTCTTGAGTTGTCAAAGTCTTTTGTTGATTGGTGATTGAAAGTTGCTAGTTAGCTTGAGCTTCACTAAATCTAGTCTTTGATTAGGACTTGTGAACTTAAGTTGATTTTGCTCACTTGACTTTCCTTCAATTGTTAGAGGTTAACTAAGTGAAAGCAAAAGGCAATTACCATCACAATTGACGATGATAATGAGGATAGGAATTTTGATTCTCAACCGTTGCTAAGACTTTCCTTAGTTTTTAGTTTATTTTTTTATTATTTACATTACTGTCTCTTATTACAAAAACCCCAAAAGATACCTTTCCCATAACCAATAGTAAGTACACTTCCCTGCAATTCCTTTGAGAGACGACCCGAGGTTTAAATACTTTGGTTATTTTTATTAGGTTTGCTTAAGTGACAAACAATTTAAACGTTGACGGAGGTTTAATTGTCGGTTTAGAACTATACTTGCAACTCAATATTTTTGTGAAAAATCTTTACCGACATTTTTCTTCTGTCAAGTTTTTGGCACCGTTACCAGGGAATTGCAAATGTGCGCCTTATTATTGGTTATTGTGAATATGTTTGCCTTTTGTTTCTTTGTTAGTTGTTGCTAGTTTTAGGAGTTTAATTTCATTATTTATTGTTAGTTTTTGCTTTAATCTTCTCGTGTTACTATGAATTCTCACCACTTTGGCTATGAGTTTGGTTCAAATTATGTTGTAGGAAATGGAAGCTACAATGAGGATATGCAACAAAGATGGAACAATCAGAGGTGGAAGGAGCCATATGCATATGATCAAGATTTTTGGCAACAACCTCCTTCAGCTTACTATGAGCAAGAGTCATTCCAAGATGCATACCAACCACCTTATGAGCCATATGAACCATACATAGAACCACCCCAATTCCAACACAATTACTCCCAAGAACCACCATCTCAATATACAACATCTCCATATCCTTATCAAGATGAACCATCTTCCTATTATGAGCCCTTTCTCCCACCAAATGAACCCTCTTATCCACCCCAAGCCCCAATAGATGATTCTCTCACTTTACTACTTCAAGGGCAACGAGAGATGCAAAGGACGACACTAGAACTCATGGCTACCTTGACCGAGGTAGTAAATAACTTAGCCTCCCTACACTTCGACACTCAAAGTACCCCCATGGCCCCATGGATACATGTGGAGAATCTAATGAGGAGCATAGCCTGAAGGAGAGATTAGAAACTCTGGTGGAAAATGAGGAATGTGATTTTGTACTAGAACAATTGGAGGAAGACGTAATTATTGAAGAGGAAGAAGTGGTTGAAGACTTAGGAGATGCTGAACTTCCATGGGAATCTAGAGTTAGAGAGTATTCTTCTAAGAAGTTTGACTTTGATCAAGAGATGGATTCAATAATTGATGAATTTCTATCTACAATTGAATCCTTCCTCATTGGACTTGAAAAAGAGGTTAAGGAACAAGGTGCACGACTTCCAAGGCATGTTCCCTATGAAGAATTAGACGGAATAGATCAAGAGGCGAGTTCCTTTGATGATGATGATCATGAATCAAGTCCTCCTAGCGATGAATTTGCATCCGCAAATGAACTCCTTGAGTTTGAAGAACCTTCTCCAATTGAGTTGGAGAATGATATGGAGATGGAAGTCCTTCGAAAAAGATGGACGGGAGTTAAATATGCTTTGTCAAGATCGTTGGAGACTTCTCTACCTAGGTTGCCATCTAATCCTTCATTTGAATGGGTAAAACTTATCTCTCTTAGATTTATTGTCCCACTTGAGTATGGTAAGCTTGAAACGGATGACCAACTTAGGAGGCTTTGTGGAATGAAGCATAAGAGAAGGATGTTTAGTGGTTGGAGTTGCAAATCAAGACTCATCAAGGTTGAGATTTCAAGAGCTAGATACAAGGGTTGGACTAGTGATAATTTGGTTGGATCTAAGAGAATAGTTTGGTATTTCATAGAGAATTCGGATTGCTTACCATCCGATTGGAACAATGATAATCAACTTGAAGACGGGCGTAGAAAATAGATTTGGAATTCGGGAATATATGAGGATCAATTTTGGGAGCCCTTAGCTTGTGTGAAACTTAATCAAGGCTTGGAGCTATTAACGTTGAACTTTGGAGCTTATTGGAAGTCCAAGCATTAGTGGAAGTTTCAAGATGAGCTCAAGCACAAGCCCCATGACAAGGAGCTCACTAAATGTCCAACTTAAGGACTTTAACTAAAAGTGCTAGGTGGAAGACACCCCACCATGGTAAATTTTTCCTATTTTCCCTTTTTGTTTTTATTGGTAATAGGTTGAATTTTCATTTTTTGTTAGGTTTATTTAGTTTAAGTTGTGATTTAGCTTGTTTGATAATATTTGGCATTATTTCGGTAGCTTTTTAATAATAATAATAAAAAAATAAAAAATTGCTGTTGTTGCTCTCTGGTATAAAACCCAGAGAGTTGTGCTGAAACTGTGCGGGTGGGGTGTTAAGCACACAACCCAACTCATGCGTGTGCCTCGCTAAAGCGTATACGTCATTTGCATTTCCGGCCTTCCACGTGTGGGCGTGATTGACGCGCACGCGTCGTACCTAAATGCTGCCTCTGGTGCAAAAACCAGAGAGTTGTGATGGAACTGTGCTGGTTTCGTGCATCTAGCACAAATTTTACCCACGCATGCGCGTCGTCCACTTGTACGCATCATACCCTCTTCTCTCCCCTCATGCCCACGCATGATCGATGCGTATGCGTCAAGGCCCCATTTGCTCCTGCAACGCTTACGCATTAGCCACGCTTACGCGTTAGCCACGCTTACACGTGGATTCAAATATGATAACCCCTGACGCGAGTGTCCTAGCTCATTTGCATAGCCTTTCTCATCTTCCTCTAACGTCTCTTTCTCTTCTCCTCTTCCCCAAACTGAAACTTCCATAACCACCACCCAGCCTTCAACCTAGCCTCCGTCACCGCCGCCGATCCGTCGCTGGCCACCCTCCACTTTTCCCTATTCTTCCTTTCTTTTTCCCCCTCTCTCTCCCTCTCTGCCCATTTCTTCACTTTCTCCCCTGCCATTAGCCCTACCGCAGCCACACCTTCACCGCCGGCATCCATACCACCCACCACCATTACCCTTCCTTCTCCTCTTCTCTACTCAGTTCACCACATTCCCTGATTCCTCGAGCATTGTCTGAGAGCACACCCCTGTTCTCAGCTCAGCGGCGGTCCTGCCTCTCATCACCACAGACCGCCGCTTCTGCCGTCTCTAGAGCGGCAGCTCTTCCTTCATTCTCTTGTCATCATCATTTTCTACTTCTGCTTGTTTTTCCAGGTTTCCATTAATTGCTACTTTTATTTCATTAGCTTAATTTGTTTAATTTCTATTATTAGTTAAGTTAGATTAGTTAGTTGATTCTAGGTGGTTGGGTAGATTTTAGGATTTTGGTTAGTGGATTTAGGTATGGTTCTTGCTGCTGATACTGTTTGGAATGGCTGATTCTCAATTGTTTTGTTGAAGTGATGATGATGTTGATATTCTTTTGTTAATCTATATATTGCTGCTGTGCTAATTTTATTTATTGCTACCTGATTTATATGAATTTATTGTTCTTCATTCTTATTTGAAATATCTTGGATTCATATGAGTTGCTTTTGCTATTTGTTTCTATCCGGGAACGTCCAATTTACTACCGGGATGCTACCGAATTTTCCAAAATTTTTTATAACATTAGTGTTCATACCCTGGGTCGAGCTATCCGACCCCAGCTGATTAAAGATAAAGTGACCGACCTCTTCAGATGGGTCGCCCCGACCTCTTCTCAAAAGAGGTCAGCCAAACTGCCATGAGAGGCCCAAGCAGGCCCAAACAAAGGGACACAGCCCAATCTAAAGGCAGCTAAGCCTAAAAAAATAAGGGCGGTTCTCCTAAGAGATAAGATGACCTTACTTAAAGATAAGATAAGATAACTAACTTATCTTATCTAGAAAGGTCAGCCCACACTACTATAAATACAATGGAGCACCCAAGTATAACTCATACTCTGATTCTACAAAAAACCTGCTTAAAGCCTATGCTAACTTAAGCATCGGAGTCTCTTGCAGGTACCACCACCCTCCAATGATGAAGGATCAGCAGCACCACCAGCTCCAACAAGTTGGACACGACAGCTCCAACAGCAACAGCAGATCTCCTCCGAGATCGACCTCCAGTTTCAGGTAACCCTCGAAACGTTGGTGCCGTTGCCGGGGAACCTGGAAGTCATTCCATCATCATGGCGGACAACCTCGACAATGACCACAACTCTGATTTGGAAAATAGAATGCCACATAAGAATGCGGTCATCACACTAAAAGAAAAATCTCAACCAAATAGAGATAAGCATCTGCCAAATACAGACATCCTGGAAGCCCTACAAACTCAGCAAGATCACCTCAAACAGCTCGAAAAAGAGGTAGAACATCAACGAGAAGCTGAGAGAAACCTCCGGAGGGAAACTAGGCGAAGACGAGAGCTAGAGGACAAGCTCCTAAAGCTCGAAGTTGATCTCAAAGCTAAAACCGTTCAGTCCAGTCTCGATGACAGCTCCCATAAGGACCAAGATCCCTTCACTAAGAAGATCATGAAAGCTAAAGTTCCAAAGGATTTTAAAGCTCCCAATATGACATCATATGATGGCACCTCAGACCCCAGCCATCATCTCAGTAATTTCAGAAGCAAAATGTATCTCACCGATGCCTCGGACGCTGTTCGTTGCAAAGCCTTCCCGACTACCCTGACAAAGACAACAATAAAGTGGTTTGACAGTTTGCCTCCTAGATTCATCACATGTTTTGACGACTTAGCCAAAAAATTCCTTGCCAGATTCTCCAACCAGAAGGACAAAGCCAAACACGCCCCGAGCCTGTTAGGGATCAAGCAAGGAGAACGGGAAAGTCTTCGCAACTACATGAAAAGATTCAACAAAGCATGTCTGGACATACAAAGTCTGCCAACAGAAGCAGCCATCATGGGTCTCATCAATGGCCTAAGAGAAAGACCCTTTTTAGCCACTTCATATCGAAAAAGCATCCAACATGCCTGAACGAGGTACAAGAACGGGCAGAAAAGTATATTAACATGGAGGAGAACTCTCGATTAGGAAAAACCTCAAAACCTGGATTCTCCTACCCCTCTCGGGACAAGGATAAAGAATCCAAGAAAAAAGGAGATCAACTCAATGAGAAGCCTAGAAAATACCACAATTACACCCCTCTTCGGGTGTCTCTTGTAGATGTTTACCGAGAAATATGCAACACTGAGAAGATCCCACCACCCCGTCTAATCAAAAGCAAAAAAGGAGGGGGAAGTTGGACAGAGTATTGTGAGTACCACTGAATTTATGAACATCCTACTAACGAATACTTCGACTTGAAGAATGTCATAGAGAAATTGGCAAGGGAAGGGCGACTAAATCGGTACTTAGCCAACAAAACGGAAGAACCAGGAAAAAGAAGAAGGGATGAAGAGGTCAGACGGGCTGAACGACCACCTCACACTCCTGAGAGACATGTCCATATGATAAATGGAGGATTCGCAGGAGGAGGGATCTCTAAATCATCTCGCAAAAGACACCTTAAAGAAGTATCTCATGTAGGGGAAGGAGAGAGGTCATCCGACCTCCCCACTATTACCTTTACACAAGAAGATGCAACAGGCATTATCCTGGGACATGATGACCCCATGGTCATTACTATCATACTGGCCAACACTAATCTCCACAGAACGCTAATAGACCAAGGAAGCTCCGCAGATATCCTGTTCAAATCCGCCTTCAACAAACTCGGTTTGCAAGTTAAAGAGCTCAGAGCATATCCGAATAGCTTGTTCAGACTAGGAGATACTCCAATCCAACCACTCAGGTATATCTCACTACACACAACCTTTAGAAAGAGAACCCGGACAAGGACACTTAACATAGACTACATTGTAGTCGATGTGAGCTCAGCTTACAACACCCTAATAGGTCGGACAACACTAAACCAGCTCGCCGCAGTGGTCTCGACTCCACATCTATGCATGAAGTTCCCAACTCCAGAAGGGATCGCCACGATAAAAGGAGACCAAAAATGGCACATCGCTGTTATAATGAAAGTCTGAACCTTAAAGGCAACCTAAAAGGGGAGGAGGTCAACACTATTGAACTCGGGGGTATACGAGCTCGCGAGGAACTTCATCCACAACCTGAAGGCGAAACTGAAAAAATCCAAATCGGCGACGCCCGGGATAAGACAACAAACATAGGGGTAACCTTAAGAGGAGGCTTGAAGGAGCCTCTGATACAGCTCCTAAAAGATAACTCCGACCTCTTTGCATGGAAGGCCGAAGACATGCCAGGCATAGATCCCAAACTAATGTGCCACAAACTGGCGGTATACCCAGGATCTCGGCCAGTGCAGCAGAAGCCTAGGAAGCTCGGACCAGAAAAAACCCAAGCTGTGGAAGAACAGGGACAAGCCTTACTGGAGGCAGGGTTCATAAGGGAGGTAACATACTAACTATGGCTAGCCAACGTTGTCTTGGTAAAAAAGTCAAATGGGAAGTGACGGATGTGCACTGTCTACACCGACCTTAATAAAGCCTGCCCAAAAGATCCCTACCTGATTCCCAGTATAGACGCTCTAGTGGATGTATCTTCCAGATACAAGTACCTCTCCTTCATGGATGCTTATTCGGGATACAATCAAATCCCGATGTATCCACCCAATCAATAAAAGACCTCATTCCTAACCCCAAAAGCAAATTACTGCTACATCGTCATGCCATTCGAGCTCAAAAACGCAGGAGCTACCTACCAAAGACTGATGAACAAAGTCTTTGCCAACCACATCGGAAAGCTAATGAAGGTGTACGTAGACGATATGCTGGTAAAAACACAAAGTGAGGAATCCCTGTTGCTCGACCTCACTAAAGTGTTCGACACCATCAGAAAGCATGGAATGCGACTTAACCTCGAAAAATTCACCTTTGTAGTGGAAGCTGGCAAATTCTTGGGCTTCATTCTCATGCAAAGAGGAATTGAGGTGAACCCAGATAAATGTCAGTCCATACTCAACATGAAAA
This sequence comes from Arachis hypogaea, assembly GCF_003086295.3. Taxonomy (NCBI): domain Eukaryota; kingdom Viridiplantae; phylum Streptophyta; class Magnoliopsida; order Fabales; family Fabaceae; genus Arachis; species Arachis hypogaea. The sequence continues at coordinate 109,082,056 of NC_092052.1, read as the reverse complement.
GTCCGACCTGCGTCAAAGAAATACAACAGCTCAACGGAACACTTGCAGCCCTATCCAGGTTTCTAGCCAGGTCAGCCATGAGGTCTCTCCCTTTTTATGCCATATTAAGGAAAGGAAAGAGGTTTGAATGGACAACAGAGTGTGAGCAAGCCTTCCAAGATTTCAAAAAATTCTTGGGGTAACCACCCATTCTTACCCGACCAAGGGGAGGAGAAGTACTTGTTCATACCCTGGGTCGAGCTATCCGATCCAGGATGTTCAGTAATAAAGCGACCGACCTCTTCAGGTTAGGCTATCCGACCTCTTCTCAAAGTGGTCCGTCGAATTGATAGGAAAGCCCAGTAAGGGGCCCAAATAGAGGAACACGACCCAAATCCAAAGGCAGTCCAAGCCTATAGAGATAAGGGCGGTTCCCTTAAAAGATAAGTTGACCTCAACTCAAAGATAAGATAAGATAAGATAACTAACTTATCTTATCTAAAAAGGTCACTCTACAACCATTATAAATACACTGGAGCACCCAGGTATAACTCATACTCTGATTCTACTAAAAACCTGTTTAATACCCATGCTAACTTAAGCATCGGAGTCTCTTGCAGGTACCCCCCACCCTCCGGTGATGAAGGATCAGCAGTGCAGCCAGTCCCACAAGTCGGACACGACAGCTCCAGCCGCCACCCACCAGCCGGACACGTCATCTCTGACCAGTACCGAAGATCTCGTCCGAGATCGACCTACAGTTTCAGGTAACCCTCGGAACATTGGCGCCGTTGCCGGGGACCTGGAAGTCATCCCACCACCATGGCGGACGATCATGACAACGACCATGATTCAGATCTAGAGGATAGAACACCGCACAAAAATGCGGACACTAAGCTAAAAGACACTCCGGAATCCAACGGGGACAAAAATTCATCAAATCCGGGAGTGATAGAAGCGCTTCAAGATCGATTAAAGCAACTTGAAAAAGAAACCCATCAATAACGAGAAGTCGGGAAGGATCTACAAAGAGAGGTAAGACGACGTCGAGAATTAGAAGATAAACTTCTAAAACTCGAAGCCGATCTCAAAGCAAGAGCTACTCGGACCACCCCTGAGGACAACTCACGCAAAGATCAAGATCCATTCACTAGGGAAATCATGAAGACCAAAATTCCTAAGGACTTCAAACTTCCGGATATGACTTTGTACGATGGCACCACAGATCCCAACCATCACCTCAGCAATTTCAGAAGTAGAATGTACCTTACCGACGCCTCAGATGCAGTTCGTTGCAAAGCTTTTCCAACAACTCTCACAAAGACAGCAATCAGATGGTTTGACAACCTACCTCCGAAGTCCATCTCAAGCTTTGATGACCTAGCCAAAAAGTTCCTGGCCAGATTTTCCATCCAAAAAGACAAGGCTAAGTACGCCCCCAGCCTACTAGGAATCAAGCAAGGAGATCGGGAAAGTCTTCGCAACTACATGGAAAGATTCAACAAAACATGCCTAGACATACAAAGCTTACCAACAGAGGCCGCCATCATGGGCCCCATCAATGGCCTACGAGAAGGACCTTTTAGCCAATCCATATCAAAGAAGTACCCCACATCTCTGGACGAAGTGTAGGAACGAGCAGAGAAATACATCAACATGAAAGAAAATTCTTGACTAGGAGAAACCTCAAAATCCGGATTCACCTACCGAGACAAAGACAAAGAGTCCAAAAAGAAGGAAGATCGACAAGGGAAAAAAATTAAAAAATACCATAATTACACCCCTCTTAGGGTGTCCCTGGTGGATGTTTACAAAGAAGTCTGCCACACAGAAAAAATACCCCCAGCTCGACCACTCAAAGGCAAAAGAGGAGGAGGAAACCGGAATGAATATTGTGAATACCATCGAGTCCGTGGGCACTCCACCAACGAATGCTTTGACTTAAAAAATGTCATAGAAAAATTAGTGAGAGAAGAAAAACTAGATCGGTTTCTGGCCACCCGAGACGATGAGCAAAGAAAAAGGAGAAGAGACGAGGAGGTGGGAAGAACCGAGCGACCACCTCGAACACCAGAAAGGCATGTCTATATGATACACGGAGGATTCACAGGAGGAGGAATCTCCAAATCATCTCGCAAAAGATATCTCAAAGAAGTATATCATGTCGAAGGAAAGGAGGAAACACCCGACATCCCTGCAATTACGTTTACCAAGGAAGATGCATCCGGCATCATCTCAGGACACGATGATCCCATGGTCATCACCATTATACTGGCTAATGCAAATCTCCATCGCACACTGATAGACCAAGGGAGCTCCACCGATATCTTATTCAAAACTGCCTTCGACAAGCTCGGCCTAGAAGATAAAGAACTCAAAGCATATCCAAACAACCTGTTCGGGTTGGGAGACACTCCAGTGCAACCACTGGGATACATCCCGCTACACACAACCTTCGGAAAAGAACACCAATCCAGAACACTCAAAATAGACTACATCGTGGTCGACGTGAGTTCAGCCTACAACGCCCTAATAGGTCGAACAACATTAAATCAACTCGGCGCCATAGTCTCAACTCCACATCTATGCATGAAATTCCCAACTGCAAAAGGGATAGCTACGATAAAAGCAGATCATAAGATGGCGCGCCGCTGTTATAACGAATGTCTAAACCTCAGAGGCAGAGGAGAAGAATTCCATACAATCGAACTCGGTGGAGTGCAGAGGCGAGAAGAACTCCGTCCACAACCTGAAGGCCAAATAGAGAAAGTCCAGATCGGAGACATCCCGGACAAAACAACCAATATTGGCACGACTTTAAAAAGAGAAATAAAAGAATTACTTGTATAGTTCTTACGAGACAACGTCGACCTCTTTGCGTGGAAGGCTGCAGACATGCCAGGCATAGACCCCGAGTTAATGTGTCATAAACTAGCAGTCTACCCTGGATCTCGGCCAGTACAACAGAGGCGTAGAAAGCTCGGACCCGAAAGATCCCAAGTTGTGGAAGAGCAGGCACAAGCTCTACTGGAGGCAGGATCCATAAGAGAAGTTAAGTACCCACTATGGTTAGCTAATGTCGTCTTGGTGAAAAAATCAAACGGGAGGTGGCGAATGTGCACCGACTATACAAATCTCAACAAAGCCTGCCCAAAAGACCCTTATCCACTCCCAAGTATCGACGCTCTGGTAGATGCCTCCTCCGGATATAAATACCTCTCGTTTATGGATGCATATTCCGGATACAATCAAATTCCCATGTATCCACCCGATCAAGAAAAAAACCTCGTTTTTAACACCAAAAGCAAATTATTGCTACATTGTGATGCCTTTTGGTCTTAAGAACGCGGGAGCTACTTATCAAAGGCTAATGAATAAAGTCTTTTCAGATCATATCGGAAAAGTCATGGAAGTCTACGTGGACGACATGTTAATAAAAACACAAAATGAAGAGACATTATTGTCCGACCCGGTCCAAGTGTTCGACACTATAAGGAAGCATGGCATGCGACTCAATCCCGCAAAATGCACCTTTGCAGTAGAAGCAGGCAAGTTCTTAGGTTTTATGCTCACACAAAGAGGAATTGAGGCAAATCCGGATAAATGCCAGGCAATACTCAACATGAAGAGCCCAACTTGTGTCAAAGAGGTACAACAACTCAATGGGAGACTGGCAGCCTTATCCAGATTCCTAACGGGGTCAGTGATAAGATCTCTTCCCTTCTATGCTACTCTAAGGAAAGGAAAGAAGTTCGAATGGACAAAGGAATGCGAACAAGCCTTCCAAGATTTCAAAATATTTCTAGGATGGCCACCTATCCTATCTCAGCCACGAGAAGGAGAACCACTCATATTATACCTCGCGGTAGGAAGTCAGGCAGTAGCCTCAGCACTGGCTTGAGAGGACAACAAAGGGAAACAACCTGTATACTTCATTAGTAAAGCGCTACAGGGATCCGAGCTGAAGTACCAAAAAATAGAAAAATTTGCCTATGCGCTCATATTAACATCTCGACGTCTCCACCCGTACTTCCAAGCTCACACCATTAAGGTTCGGACCACCCAGCCCATAAAAGGAAAATCGCAGAAAACAGATCTAGCAGGCAGAATCCTACAATGGGCAGTCGAGTTGTCCGAATTCGACCTTTAATACGAAGCTCGGACAGCCATTAAATCACAATACTTAGCCGACTACATTGCAGAATTTACAGACACCCCGGAAACCCCCATAGAATGGAATATTTACGTGGACGGTTCCTCGAATAAAACTGGAAGCGGCGTAGGTGTGATAATTGAAAGCAACCAAGGAACCCAAATTGAGCTTTTCCTCAAATTCGGGTTCCCTGCCTCAAACAACCAGGCGGAATATGAAGCATTACTAGCCGGTTTGAAGCTGGCTAAGGAGGTGGGAGCTAAAAAACTCATCATCTTCAGCGACTCACAAGTAGTCACCTCACAAATAACAGGGAGCTACCAAGCCAAAGATCCCACCATGAAAAAATATTTGGATAAAACCAAGGAACAGCTCGGATAACTTGGGGAATATGAGATCCACCACATACCCCGCGAACAAAATGTCCGAGCTGATGCACTCTCAAAACTAGCCAGCACCAAACCAGGGGGCAACAATAGAAGCCTCATCCAGGAAATGCTACAGAACCCGTCAATCTTGGAAGAGGAAAAGGTCCTAGCCATAACAGGTCAGGATCAAGGATGGATGACCCCCATAATTAACTACCTCAAAACAGAAACACTCCCTACAGATGAAAAGGAGGCAAAAAGGTTAAAACGGGAGGTACAATACTACACTATCATAAACAATACTCTATACAAAAGAGGAATTTCAATATCATTGCTAAAATGTGTACCGACTTCCAACACGAAGGAAGTTCTAGACGAAATACACAGTGGCATCTGTGGCAATCATCTCGGAGCACAAGCACTCACCAAAAAAGTACTTCAGCCAGGATTTTATTGGCCAACTCTACAAAAGGAGGCTACAGAGTTTGTAAAGACATGTCCACCATGTCAAAAACATGCCAATTTCCATATCGCCCCGCCAGAAGAGCTCATCGGCGTAACCTCACCTTGGCCATTCGCGAAATGGGGACTCGACCTTCTCGGACCCTTTCCCCAAGGATCGGGACAAGTTAAATTCCTCATAGTAGGGGTAGACTATTTCACAAAGTGGATCGAGGCAGAACCCCTAGCTAACGCCACTGCTCAAAGAAGTCAAAAATTCCTATATAGGAACATTGTCACAAGGTTCGGGGTTCCATACTCCATCACCACAGACAATGGCACCAAATTCACAGATGGAGGCTTTAGAAAATTAGTAGCCGACTTGAACATAAAGCACCAGTTCACCTCTGTCGAACATCCCCAAACCAATGGACAAGCTGAAGCTGCTAACAAAGTCATACTGGCCGGGCTAAAACAGAGATTTCAAGAGGCAAAGGGAGCTTGGGCCGAAGAACTTCCACAAGTCCTATGGGCATATCGAACAACACCACATTCCACCACAAAGGAATCACCCTTCCAATTAGCATACGGAACGGAGGCAATGATCCCGGTAGAGATCGAGGAAGGGTCGCCTAGAGTGGTCCATTACAATGAAGAAGCCAACTCCCAACTTCAAAGAGAAGAGCTCGACCTACTTCCTGAAATCCAAGAAAGGGCTCGGATCAGGGAAGAAGCACTAAAACGTCGAATGGCATCCAGATATAATCAAAAGGTAGTGCCAAGAGGTTTCGCTGAGAATGATCTCATCCTAATCCGAAATGATATTGGAACAACTCGACCCGGAGAAGAAAAGCTGGCAGCAAACTGGAAAGGACCCTACCGAGTCATAAAAGTACTTGGGAAGGGCTACTACAGACTATCCAAACTCGACGGGCGAGAACTTCCTAGGTCGTTGCACGCCTGCAACCTAAGAAGGTACTATAGCTAGAGAAGGTAAAAGATCTCAATATAGGATGCACTCTTTTTCCTGAAAAGGTTTTTTAATGAGGCACCAAGTTGAGATCCAGAAAACTCTATATGTACATATTTTCATTTTCTTTTAAATAAAATATATTAGACGTTCTACAAAGTTTTCAAGACACATTAATCTAAAATATTCATCGTCCGATTATAAAGCGACAGATTGGCAGAAAGTGAAAAACAAATTCACTGCACAATCACGAGAAAGACCAACAAAGATGAAAACCAAATTCATCTAAAGGTCGACTAAACGAGGATTTAATCCACTTTCTACAAATCGGCAAAGATAAAAACAGAATAATGCAAGAAGTTATCGAAAGTGATCCGGAGAAAGGACCTGACGAGGTCCTGATGGATTGCTAAATAATAACTTAAAAGACTGGCCGACGTTAAGAAGTCGGACCAAGTCAAACCAAGTTATAAGTAAACCCTGGAAAGAGGTCTGGCCAACCCTATAAAAGAGGATTACTTTAACTTAGAAGGGCTCGACATGACGAAGTCGGCCCAAAACACAAAGTTATAGAAGTAATCCCTGAAAGAGACCTGAACAAGGTCCAAGAAAGAGGATTACAAAAGTAACTTGAAAGGGCCCAACATAACGAAGTCGGCCCAAAACATAAAGTTATAGAAGTAATCCCTGAAAGAGACCTGAACAAGGTCCAAGAAAGAGAATTGCAAAAGTAACTTGAAGGGGCCTGACATAACAAAGTCGGCCCAAAACACAGTTATAAAAGTAATCCCTGAAAGAGACCTGAACAAGGTCCAAGAAAGAGGATTACAAAAGTAACTTGAAAGGGCCTGACATAACGAAGTCGGCCCAAAACACAAAGTTATAGAAGTAATCCCTGAAAGAGACCTGAACAAAGTCTAAGAAAGAGGATTACAAAATAACTTGATCCGACATGATGAAGTCGGCCCAAAACACAAAGTTATAGAAGTAATCCCTGAAAGAGACTTGAATAAAGTCCAAGAAAGAGGATTACAAAATAACTTGATCCGACATGACGAAGTCGGTCCAAAACATAAAGTTATAGAAGTAATCCCTGAAAAAGACTTGAACAAAGTCCAAGAAAGAGGATTACAAAATAACTTAACCCGACATGACGAAGTTGATCCACATAGAGTGCAAAGGCTACAAAAAGTAATACTTGCTAGAGACCTCACAAAAGGTCCAAAATAACAGGATTTTTTCCTCAAAAGGAATCAAAGCCAAAAGCACAAAAGCCACTCAAAGAGATCGAGTGACAAGACCCCAAGCACAACCAAAAGCCTAGAAAATGTGCCTAGACGAGATAAAGATCGATATGATACTAAAGGCGCAAAGTTGTGATAAAAACAAATTCAAAGGGGCTACCCAAATCAGCCCCAAGAACTTGGAAGCTATTTTTTGTTTTTAGCCTAAGGTTGCTAAACAAGCAACTAAACAAGTGTCAACAGTCAGCAAAATGAAAATTACAAAATAAAGAGTTTAAAAGCCCACAAGCTGGGCTATCTACACAATCAAGATAAAAAAGTTCAGTTAAACATCAGAAGTCTTCCCGATAGCATCAGCACGGGGAGAAGGAGGGCGAGTCTGAATGGGCACAGTATCCACAGTCCCATTATCCCGATTCAGGATTTGACAGTCCGGATCGGATACGGGATGACCGACCTCAACTGAAGGAACTGTAGAAGTTGACACTTTGACAGCAGGCGCAGGGGGAGGTTCGACATCATCATCATCCGGGTCGTCAGGGACAATCTTACCATCCCTCACAACATTGTCCAGGCTAAAGAGAGAGAGGTCAACCTCGGGAGCCAGAATTCGAACCTACTCCTTCAGGTTCTCATAAGCAGCATTCACGCTGCCGACAAGGTGACCTTAGAGCTCGGAGTAATCAGCTCGGGCAGACTCCAACTCCTCCCTCAGATGCATTACCTCCTGATAGGATGTAATATAGCTGGCTTTATGCCTCAATGCCGTGTCCTCGGCCAACCTCACAGAAGCTGCCAAGGCAAGGGAGCTAGCCTTCTCGCTCTCCAGCTCCTTCTCCAGTTTTGTCACTTTCACTTCGAGCCCCTCCTTCAAGCCCTTCATCCGATCAAATTCCTGTTTAGCCTCCTCCATGAAGGCTTTGGTAGCATGAAGAGGAAGATTTTGGGCAGTTTGGTACAAGGCAGCCCCCATGTGCACCATCTTAACGCTACTCCGAGTTATAAAGTCCAAATGGCAAAGGAGTGATACATCATCCATAGGGAGGACACCGTAAGGACCGATCTGCTGATCTATGAACTCGACCGCGTCAAAATCAGGGGCATCAAGGTTGAAAGGCTCAATGGTTTTTCGCTTTTTGTTGGGAGGAGCACCAGAAGTAGCAACAGAGGCTTGGGGAGGATCAATCAAACAAACCCGGGGAGTCGGGATTACCTTCCTCGCCCCAGGTGAACTCGGAACGGCCGGCTTCGACTGAGCCTGGGATGATCCCTCCCCGGCCGCCTTGGCCGAGACGTTTTTGGCTGCGGTAGCTTTCCTCGCCCTTTTGAAGGCCTTCATAGATTCATTATCCTTAATCATCTCTGCAAGCAAAGCACAACAGTAAGGAATCAATTAACAAATCAGAAAAGAGCTTGCAAACAATATAGGAGCAGACAAAAGAGGAAAATCAAAAAATTAACTACCCAGCTCAGTTCAGAGGAGAGAGGGATTGGTTAAAAATTTCTTTGTGTCGAGATGGGGAGGCTGGCCCCAGGTCTCTTACAGAACAGTCACAAAAGCTTGCTCAGCCTCATCCAACATTTCCCATGAATATATAGATACCCTCACGTCCTTTTTCCATTCCAAGGGAAAGGCGGGCTCGTCATTTTCATCCAGAAAAAACGGCCGAGCTCCTTCAACATCTCTGACTTTAAAAAAGTAATTTTTAAAATCACGGAAAGATTCATCAAACATGGAGAAGACCTTCTTTCCCTGGGAAGCTCGGAAAGAAACCCAAGCAGCTTTCTTTTTTACTACCCCAGGCTTCGTCAAAACAAAGAGATAGAAGAAAAGAGATTGCGAGGCAGGAATACAATTGAAAGATTTTTATGAAACCCCAGGAATTGGGGTGAAGTTGGGAAGGAGCAACATTACAGGACCATAACAGGTTGGTCTCAAAGTCAGTAAAAGGAAGGGTGATACTCATCTGGCCAAAAAAGAAATCGTAAGCATAGAAAAAAGGGCGATCTCCAGCAACCCGAGTAGAGAAACAAACTCTCTCTTCAGAAGTGGGAGGTACAAGTTCGTAATTCTTTTCCTCACCAACACTACTACAAACCCTATGAAATTGCCTAAGATGCTGACAAAATTCAGAATCAACCAAAGAAACACACAAAAGAACCATTGAATCCACCCAATCAGCCATGCCCTCAGGGACCTGGGAAGATGTCTCAACAATGTTCTTGCGAGAAGACATGAGGTCAACTAGTCCTACAACAAGAAGAGAAGAAAACAGATTACTAACCCAAAAACATCTCGGATAAAAAACAAAACATCTCAGAACATCTCGGACAAGCGCAACACGGAGCAATACAAACAAAAGGAAACCCCCGGGACCCACACTAAAGATCCAGAGGCATCCTTTTGAGGGCAAGTAAGGGAGTGAGGACTCAAGGAAACCTACAAGTTTACATCTCTACACGTCCTGACAGGAAGATAACACTTCGAGAAGAAAAGCCACGAGTTACAAATCAAAAATCATCAAAATAATTACCTCCCAAAATTCACAGTCTCAGACAGAACTAACAAGCAACAAAAGCATCAAGAGGAAGTCAAGAAAATGCACTCCGAACAAAAGACGAAAATTAAATTATGGGTATCGTTATCTCCTACAAAGGTACAGCAACAAGGAAAGCCACCAAAACAGAGCAGAAGTCAAGGGGCAATCTTTTGAAATTGTGAGCAAGATACAGTTTTTTCAAAAAAACAGCCAGAAGCGACAGTAGAACATGCAAAGCCCTAGGAAGCCTCAAACAGAAATACCAGGAGTATGCATAAAATGAAAAAGAAAAAACACATTACAGCGACAAGCAAACACAAGATCATAGAAAGGTTCAAGCTTTTTTTGACATGCAGTCAAATATCAAAGAAAACCAAAGACAAAGCAACGAAAAAAGTGAAGAAACTGTAAATAGAACCAACCTGGAAAAAAGCGGAAAGCTTCAGAAGAGTTGAAGATGGAAAGACGGAATCGCCGGATCACTGAATGACACCGCAACGCAAGAAAAGGCAAGCTATAGGCGAAAAACAGAAAGCGAGAGAACGAAGGGAGAAGTTACAAAGAAAAATGAAGGAGAGAAACCGTTTCTGATTGCAAAATTCAAAATAAAAGCCAAGGGAAACGGGGCAATTAATACCAATTAATGAAGGTATTAAACCCTCACACATTTCCAAGAACAAAGCGCTGATATAAAAAGCGCGCGCTTTTAGAAGAAAACTTTCCACATTCAAAAAAGGCTCTACAAAGAAAGGAATCGACAAAATGCTCGAGTTCGGCTTCACTAAAGAAATATCGAAGTCAAAGATTCGACCTCAAAGCAGAAGACCGACCTCAAAGCAGAAGACCGAGCTCAAGTAGGGGCACTGTTCATACCCTGGGTCAAGCTATCCGATCCGGGATGTTCAGTAATAAAGCGAACGACCTCTTCAGGTCAGGCTATCCGACCTCTTCTCAAAGAGGTTGGTCGAATCGACAGGAAAGCCCAATAAGGGGCCCAAATAGAGGAACACGACCCAAATCCAAAGGCAGTCCAAGCCTATAGAGATAAGGGCGGTTCCCTTAAAAGATAAGCTGACCTCAACTCAAAGATAAGATAAGATAAGATAACTAACTTATCTTATCTAAAAAGGTCACTCTACAACCATTATAAATACACTGGAGCACCCAGGTATAACTCATACTCTGATTCTACTAAAAACCTATTTAATACCCATGCTAATTTAAGCATCGGAGTCTCTTGCAGGTACCCCCCACCCTCCAGTGACGAAGGATCAGCGGTGCAGCCAGTCCCAGAAGTCGGACACGACAGCTCCGGCCGCCACCCACCAGCCGAACACGTCATCTCCGACCAGTACCGAAGATCTCGTCCGAGATCGACCTACAGTTTCAGGTAACCCTCGAAATAGTACTCATCTTATACCTCGCAGTAGAAAATCGGGCAATCGCTTCAACATTAGTCAGAGAGGACGAAAGCGGGCAACAACCCATCTACTTCATCAGCAAAGCTCTACAAGGGGCCGAGCTAAACTATCAAAGGATAGAAAAGTTTGCCTACGCTCTCATACTCACTTCTCGACGACTCCACCCGTACTTTCAAGCGCACACTATCAAGGTCCGGACTAACCAGCCCATAAAAGGCATTCTACAGAAAACGACTTAGCTGGAAGAATCCTGCAAAGGGCAGTCGAGTTGTCTGAATTCGACCTTCAATACCAAGCTCGAACAGCCATCAAATCACAACACCTGGCCGACTTTATTGCCGAGTACACTGATACCCCGGGAACTCCCACAAGATGGAATCTCTACGTGGACGGCTCTTCAAACAAAACCGGGAGTGGCACAGGCGTGATAATAGAAAGCGATCAGGGAACCCAAATCGAACTTTCACTAAAATTTGAATTCCCTGCCTCGAATAATCAAGATGAATACGAGCCATTACTGGATGGTTTGAGGCTGGCAAAGGAGATAGGAGTTCAAAAGCTCACCATCTTCAGCGATTTACAAATAGTTACCTCACAAATAAAAGGGAGCTACCAAGCCAAGATCTACAAAATTGCCCAATTTAGAAGGGTAAGCACTCATATGTACATACTCTTGTCTATATGCCTATTTTCTACTTGAATAAAGTTTTTCAGATTCCCTAAAAAGTTTCCTACCAAGACGCATTGATCTGAGCGCAAAAATTCACCGTCCGATCACGACAAGGTCAGCAAGGTGAAAACCAAATTCACCGCCCGATCACGACAAGGTCGGCAAGGTGAAAATCAAATTCACTGCCTAATCACGACAAGATCGGCAAGATGAAAATGATCAAAACAGATCAATGCAAGAAGTTATAAAAAGTAATCCATAAAAAGTGGCCTGACGATGTCTGACTAAAAATGGACTGCTAAAAATAACTTAGCTTGGACAGACAAAAGAAGTCGGACCAATGAAAGCTACAGCTTGGACCGACAAGAGAAGTCGGACCAACAAAAAATACAGCTTGGACCGACAAGAGAAGTCGGACCAACGAAAGCTACAGCTTGGACCGACAAGAGAAGTCGGACCAACGAAAAATACAGCTTGGACCGACAAGAGAAGTCGGACCAACGAAAGCTACAGCTTGGACCGACAAAAGAAGTCGGACCAACAAAAGCTACATCTCGAACCGACAAGAGAAGTTGGACTAGCAAAAAGCGTGCGCTAAAAGGGACACAGCTTTGCCCAAAAAGCCACAACTCTACGACAAGACTATCAAAATTTTTATGACTAACTAAAAAAAGGTTCTACCAGAACACTAAAAAAGTTGTCAAGACAAGTTAGCCCCAAAGGGTGACCTCGCCCTAAACAGAAGACAGACAAAACAAGATCTGATCAAAAAGAGGTCGAACAGCAGAGTACCAACGCTCTATAAAGATCTACAAAAGTTGCAAAGGCACGTACAGTATATCAGAGAAATATACCCATCAAAATAAAAATATTCAAAGACTCAAAAGGCCACCTAAGAGGTAGCCTCAAGAGTTTAAAGGTGTTTTGTTTTCAAAATAAAAGTTGCACAGAGGCAACTGAAAGTCAAGAGAAGTCTATCAAAAGTTACAAAAACAGAGTTTAAAAGCCCACAAATTAGGCTGTACAGATAAAACCAAGAAATCATACAAGGTTCAAATTTTCTCCGGTAGTAGCATCCGTGGCGGAAGGAGGAGGAACGATATTCATAGGCGTAGCATCCACAGTCCCATCCTCCCGATTAAGAATTTGACAATCAGAATCAGGTTGGGATTGGTCGACCTCAGCAAAAGGATTTGAACAAGTCGTGGAAGCAGAAGCTTTGGCTGGCAGTGCAGGAGGAGGCCCATCATCTTCATTGTCCAGAGCAAGCACAATTCTGCCATCCTCCACTACATTATCTAAGCTAAAGAGAGTCAGGTCGAGTTCAAGAGCAAGAACTCAGACCTGGGCCCTCAAGTTGTCATAAGCACCCGTCACATTATCTACTAGATGACCCTGAAGATCGGCGTAATCCGCACGGGCAGAGTCAAGCCTCTCCCTCAGCTCCAACACCTCGGCGTAAGTGCGGGTATAACTCTCCTTACACTTCTTTGCCATCTCCTCTGCCAAGTTTGCAGCCGCCTCAGCCCTGGTAGCACGGAACTTCTCCTTCTCCAAATCCAACTCCAGCTTAATCACCCTAGCATCAAGCTCATCATTCAATCCTTTGACTCTATCAAATTCCGACTGCATCCTCCAGGAAAGCCTTAGTTGCATGAATTGGGGAACCCTAGACAGTACGAAACAAAGCCGCTCCCATATGGGCCATCCGGATACTGTTACTGGTGATAAAATTCAAGTGATGGAGAATGGACACATCATCCATGGGAAGTCAACCATAAGGAGCAATTTGATTATCAACAAACCCCACGACATCAAAGTCAGGGGCATCCAAGTCATAAGGATCCACAGTTTTCTGTTTTTTAGGAGCAGGACCAGCTGAAGGAGAAGGGGCAGCACCAGAGGTTGAATGGAGAGGATCAGAAGGAACAACACGAACCTGAGGAGTCGGGATGATCTTCCTCGGTCCAGAGGTGTCCAAGGTCGGCTTCCTCGGAGGAACTTGAGTAGATCCTTCTCCAGAAGCCTTCGTCGAGATGTTATGAGTAGCGGTCGCCTTCTTAGCCCGACGATAGGCCTTTATGGAATCTGCAGACTTCGCCATTTCTAAAATAGGAAAACAGGCAAAATCAAGTTGCAATTAAGAAAGGGATAGATTGGAAAACAAACAAACAAACAAAGAAAAGCTATAAACGAAGTCGGCGACTACCCAATTCAGCCCGAAGAAGGGAAGGATCTCCTAAAAACTTCTTCGTGTCAAGATGGGAAGGCTCTCCCCAATTTTCCTCTAACACATTTACAAAGAACTGCTCGACCTCATCCAGACTTTCCCAGGAGTACCTAGCTACTACTACATTCTTCTGCCAGCACAAAGGGAAGGTAGGCTCATCATTTTCATCCAAAAAGAAGGGCCGAGCTCCCTCAATAGCTCGAACCTTGAAATAGTAATTTTTAAAGTCCCTAAAGAACTCATCATACATAGAGAAAACATTTTTTCCTTGAGTGGCTCGGAAAGAAACCCAGGAGGCTTTCTTCTTCGCTACCCCAGGCTTTGTCAACACAAAAAGATAAAGGAAGGGAGTTTGGGTAGTGGTGCACGAAATCGTGATCGTTCATTCCTTGGTAGCGGTGCTAAAAACCTAATACGCACGTTCATAATCTTAATTCTTTGTCACAACTTCGCACAACTAACCAGCAAGTGTACTGGGTCGTCCAAGTAATAAACCTTACGTGAGTAAGGGTCGATCCCATGGAGATTGTCGGCTTGAAGTAAGCTATGGTCACCTTGTAAATCTCAGTCAGGCAGATTCAAATGGTTATAGAGTTTTAATAATTAAAATATAAATAAAACGTAAAATAAAGATAGAGATACTTATGTAATTCATTGGTGAGAATTTCAGATAAGCGTATAGAGATGCTTAGTTCCTTCTGAATCTCCGCTTTCCTACTACTTTCATCCAATCCTTCATACTCCTTTCCATGGCAAGCTTTATGTAGGGCATCACCGTTGTCAATGGCTACTTCCCGTCCTCTCAGTTAAAATGGTCCAAAATGTGCTGTCACCGCACGTCTAATCATCTGTCGGTTCTTGATCATACTGGAATAGGATTCAGTAATCCTTTTGCGTCTGTCATTACGCCCAGCACTCGCGAGTTTGAAGCTCATCACAGCCATCCCTTCCCGGATCCTACTCGGAATACCACAGATAAGGTTTAGAATTTCTGGATCTCAAGAATGGCTACCAATAGTTCTAGCTATACCACGAAGACTCTGATCGTGAATCAGGAGGCTAAGAGATATACATTCAAGCTTGTTTACATGTAGAACGGAAGTGTTTGTCAGGCACGCGTTCATAAGTGAGAATGATGATGAGCGTCACATAATCATCACATTCATCATGTTCTTGTGTACGAATGAATATCTTAGAGAAGAAATAGGCTTGAATTGAATAAAAAACAATAGTACTTTGCATTAATTCATGAGGAACAGCAGAGCTCCACATCTTAATCTATGGTGTGTAGAAACTCTACCGTTGAAAATACATAAGTGATGAAGGTCCAGGCATGGTCGAATGGCCAGCATCCATAAAGGTCTAAGATAGAATAAAACTGATCAAAGATCCGACTCTAAATACAATAGTAAAAAGTTCTATTTATACTAAACTAGTTACTAGGGTTACAGAAATGAGTAAATAATGCAGAAATTTACTTCCGGGCCCACTTGGTGTGTGCTTGGGCTGAGCATTGAAACTTTCACGTGCAGAGGTCTTCCTTGGAGTTAAACGCCAGTTTGTAACCTGTTTTTGGCGTTTAACTCTGCTTTGCAACCTGTTTCTGGTGTTTAACTCCAGAATAGGGGAGAGAGCTGGCATTGAACGCCAGTTTGTGTCATCTAAACTCAGGCAAAGTATGGACTATTATATATTTCTGGAAAGCCCTGGATGTCTACTTTCCAACGCAATTGAGAGCATGCCATTTGGACTCCTATAGCTCCAGAAAATTTACTTTGAGTGCAGGGAGGTCAGAATCCAACAGCATCTGCAGTCCTTCTTCAACCTCTGAATCTGATTTTTGCTCAAGTCCCTCAATTTCAGCCAAAAAATATCTGAAATCACAGAAAAATACACAAACTCATAGTAAAGTCCAGAAATGTGATTTTTATTTTAAAACAAATAAAAATATATTAAAAACTAATCAAATCATATTAAAAACTATGTAAAAACAATGCCAAAAAGCGTATAAATTATCCGCTCATCACAACACCAAACTTAAATTGTTGCTTGTCCCAAGCAACTGAAAATAAAATAGGATAAAAAGAAGATAATATACTATAAATTCCAAAATATCAATGAAACTTAGCTCCAATCAGATGAGCGGGACTAGTAGCTTTTTGCCTCTTGAATAGTTTTGGCATCTCACTTTATCCATTGAAGTTCAGAATGATTGGCATCTATAGGAACTTAGAATTTAGATAGTGTTATTGATTCTCCTAGTTTAGTATGTTGATTCTTTAATACAGCTACTTTATGAGTCTTGGCCGTGGCCCTAAGCACTCTGTTTTCCAGTATTACCACCGGATACATACATGCCACAGACACATAACTGGGTGAACCTTTTCAGATTGTGACTCAGCTTTGCTAAAGTCCCTAATTAGAGGTGTCTAGGGTTCTTAAGCACACTCTTTTTTTGCTTTGGACCTTGACTTTAACCGCTCAGTCTCAAGTTTTCACTTGACACCTTCACGCCACAAGCACATGGTTAGGGACAGCTTGGTTTAGCCGCTTAGGCCAGGATTTTATTCCTTTAGGCCCTCCTATCCACTGATGCTCAAAGCCTTGGATCCTTTTTATTACCCTTGCCTTTTGGTTTTAAGGGCTATTGACTTTTTGCTCTTGCCTTTTGGTTTAAAGAGCTTTTGGCTTTTTCTGCTTGCTTTTTCTTTTTCTTTCTTTTTTTTTCGCCATTTTTCTTTTCTCTTCTCTTTTTTTTTTTCGCAAGCTTTTGTATTCACTGCTTTTTCTTGCTTCAAGAATCAATTTTATGATTTTTCAGATTATCAATAACATTTCTCCTTTTTCATCATTCTTTCAAGAGCCAACATATTTAACATTCATAAACCACAATATCAAAAGACATATGCAATGTTCAATCATTCATTCAGAAAACAAAAAGTATTGTCACCACATCAAAATAATTAAACTAGTTTCAAGGATGAACTCGAAACCATGTACTTCTTGTTCTTTTGTTTTTAGAACAGTTTTCATTTAAGAGAGGTGATGGATTCATAGGACATTCATAGCTTTAAGACATAGACACTTAAACACTAATGATCATGTAATAAAGACACAAACATAAATAAACATGAAGCATAGTAAACGAAAAACAGGAAAATAGGAACAAGGAGATTAAGGAACGGGTCCACCTTAGTAAGGGTGGCGCCTTCCTCTTCTTGAAGAACCAATGGTGCTCTTGAGCTCCTCTATGTCTCTTCCTTGTCTTTGTTGCTCTTCCCTCATAGCTCTTTGATCTTCTCTAATCTCATGGAGGATGATGGAGTGCTCTTGGTGCTCCATTCTTAGTTGTCCCATGTTGGAGCTTAATTCTCCTAGGGAAGTGTTGATTTGCTCCCAATAGTTTTGTGGAGGGAAGTGCATCCCTTGAGGCATCTCAGGGATTTCATGGTGAGGAATTTCCTCATGCTCTTGTTGAGGTCCATGATCTCTTGTTTGCTCCATCCTTTTCTTAGTGATGGGCTTATCCTCATCAATGAGGATGTCTCCCTCTATGTCAATTCTAGCCGAATTGTAGAGGTGACAAATGAGGTGAGGAAAGGCTAACCTTGCCAAAGTGGAAGACTTGTTAGCCACCTTATAGAGTTCTTGAGGTGTAATCTCATGAACTTTCACTTCCTCCCCAATCATGATACTATGGATCATGATGGCCCGGTCTATAGTAACTTCAGACCGGTTACTAGTAGGAATGATTGAGCGTTGAATAAACTCCAACCATCCTCTAGCTACAGGCTTAAGGTCCAGTCTTCTCAATTGAACCGACTTGCCTCTTGAGTCAACTTTCCATTGAGCTCCTTCCACACATATGTTCATGAGGACTTGGTCCAACCTTTGATCAAAGTTGACCCTTCTAGTGTAGGGGCGTGCATTTTCTTGCATCATTGGCAAGTTGAATGCCAACCTTACATTTTTCGAACTAAAATCTAACTAATTCCTCCGAACCATTATAAGCCAATTCTTTGGATTCGGGTTCACACTTTGATCATGGTTCCTAGTGATCCATGCGTTTGCATAGAACTCTTGAACCATTAAGATCCCGACTTGTTGAATGGGGTTGGTGAGAACTTCCCAACCTCTTCTTCGGATCTCATGTCGGATCTCCGGATACTCATTCTTTTTGAGTTTGAAAGGAACCTCAGAGATCACTTTCTTCTTGGCCATAACTTCATAGAAGTGGTCTTGATGGACCTTTGAGATGAATCTCTCCATCTCCTATGACTCAGAGGTGGAAGCAATTGCCTTCCCTTTCCTCTTTCTTGAGGTTTCTCTAGCCTTAGGTGCCATTAATGGTTATGGAAAAATAAAAAGCAATGCTTTTACCACACCAAACTTAAAATGTTTGCTCGTCCCCGAGCAAAAGAAGAAATAAAGAAGGAGAAGAAGAAGAAAAATGGAGGAGAGGGAGAGAGGTGTGTATTCGGCCAAGGGGAAGAAGAAAGGGTTGTGTTGTGTGAAAATGAAGAAGGAATGAGGGGTTTATATAGGAGTAGGGGAAGGTTTAGGGTTCGGCCATTAGGGTTGGGTTTGGAAGGGAAAAGAGTTTGAATTTTGGAGGTAGGTGGGGTTTTGGGGAAGAGAGGATGGATGTGAGTGGTGAAGAGGTGATGGGGAAGAGTGATTGAGGTGATTGGTGAAGGGTATTTGTGGAAGAGAGTTATGAAAAGGTGTGAAGAGGAGAGAAGAAAAGGTGGGGATCCTGTGGGATCCACAGATCCTGAGGAGATCCTGTGGGGTCCACAGATCCAATGGGGTCAAGGACTTAACATTCCTACTCCAATTAGGCATGTAAAACGCCCTTAGTATGCATGTTTGGCGTTAAATGCCAGCTTGCTGCTTGTTTCTGGCATTTAACGCCACTTCCATGCTCTGTTCTGGCGTTAAACGCCAGTCTGGTGCTTGTTTCTGGCCTTTAACGCCAGCTTGATGCTTCTTTCTGGCGTTAAACGCCAGTTTGATGCTTCTTACTGGCGTTTAAACGCCAGTAAGTTCTTCCTCCAGGGTGAGCTATTTTTAAAGCTGTTTTTCATTTTGTTTTTGATTTTTCAGTAGTTTTTGTGACTCCACATGATCATCAACCTAAAAAAACATAAAATAACAATGGAAAATAAATAGATATAGTTAAATAACATTGGGTTGCCTCCCAACAAGCGCTTCTTTAATGTCAATAGCTTGACAGTGAGCTCTCATGGAGCCTCACAGATGTTCAGAGCATTGTTGGGACCTCCCAACACCAAACTTAAAGTTTGACTGTGGGGGCTTTGGTTGACTCTGCAGTGAGAGAAGCTTTTCATGCTTACTCTCCGTGGTTACAGAAGGAGATCCTTGAGTTTTAAACACAATGTTGTCCTCATTCAGTTGAAGGACCAACTCTCCTCTGTCCACATCAATCACAGCTTTTGCTGTGGCTAGGAAGGGTCTTCCAAGGATGATGGATTCATCCTCATCCTTCCCAGTGTCTAGGATTATGAAATCAGCAGGGATGCAAAGGCCTTCAACCTTTACTAACACGTCCTCTACTAGTCCATAAGCCTATTTCATGGATTTGTCTGCTATCTCTAATGAGAATTTGGTAGCCTGTACCTCAAAGATTCCTAGTTTCTCCATTATAGAGAGTGGCATTAAGTTTATGCCTGACCCCAGGTCACACAGAGCCTTCTCAAAGGTCATGGTGCCTATGTTACAGGGAATTAGGAATTTACCAGGATCCTGTTTCTTTTGAGGTAATTTCTGCCTATCCAATGCATTCAGTTCATTGGTGAGCAAGGGAGGTTCATCTTTCCAAGTCTCATTACCAAATAATTTGGCATTCAGCTTCATGATTGCACCAAGGTATTTAGCAACTTGCTCTTCAGTAATGACTTCATCCTCTTCAGAGGAAGAATACTCATCAGAGCTCATGAAGGGCAGAAGCAAGTTGAATGGAATCTCTATGGTCTCTGTATGAGCCTCAGATTCCTTCAGGTCCTCATTGAGGAGCCCCTTATTGGTCAGTGAATGTCCCAGGAGGTCTTCCTCACTAGGATTCACGTCCTCTTCCTCCTCTCTGGGTTCGGCCAGACCAAGTAAGGTAATGGCCTTGCACTCTCTTTTTGGATTCTCTTCTGTATTGCTTGGGAGAGTACTAGGAGGAGTTTCAGTGACCCTTTTACTCAGCTGGCCCACTTGTGCCTCTAAATTTCTAATGGAGGACCTTGTTTCATTCATGAAACTTAAGGTGGCCTTAGATAGATCAGAGATTATATTTGCTAAGCTAGATGGATTCTGCTCAGAATTCTCTGTCTATTGCTGAGTGGATGATGAAAAAGGCTTGCTATTGCTAAACTTGTTTCTTCCACCATTATTAAAGCCTTGTTGAGGCTTTTATTGATCCTTCCATGAGAAATTTGGATGATTTCTCCATGAGAGATTATAGGTGTTTCCATAGGGTTCACCCATGTAATTCACCTCTGCTATTGCAGGGTTCTCAGGATCATAAGCTTCTTCTTCAGAAGATGCCTCTTTAGTACTGTTGGATGTAGCTTGCAATCCATTCAGACTCTGAGAAATCATATTGACTTGCTGAGTCAATATTTTGTTCTAAGCCAATATGGCATTCAGAGCATCAATTTCAAGAACTCTCTTCCTTTGAGGCGTCCCATTACTCACAGGATTCCTTTCAGAAGTGTACATGAACTGGTTATTTGCAACCATGCCAATGAGTTCCTGAGCTTCTGTAGGCATTTTCTTTAGGTAAATGGATCCACCTGCAGAATGGTCCAATGACATCTTTGATAGTTCAGACAGACCATCATAGAATATATCCAGGATGGTCCATTCTGAAAGCATGTCAGAAGGACACTTTTTGGTCAGTTACTTGTATCTCTCCCAAGCTTCATAGAGGGATTCACCTTCTTTCTGTTTGAAGGTTTGAACATACACTCTAAGCTTGCTAAGCTTTTAAGGAGGAAAGAACTTGGCTAAGAAAGCCGTGACCAGCTTATCCCAAGAGTTCAGGCTATCTTTAGGTTGAGAGTCCAACCATATTCTAGCTCTATCTCTCACAGCAAATGGGAAAAGCATAAGCCTGTAGACCTCGAGATCAACCCCATTAGTCTTAATAGTATCACAGAGTTGCAACAATTCAGTTAAGAACTGAAAAGGATCTTCTGATGGAAGTCCATGAAACTTGCAATTCTGTTGCATCAGAGAAACTAATTGAGGTTTTAGCTCAAAATTTTTTGCTCCAATGGCAGGGTTTGAGATGCTTCTTCCATGTAAATTGGAATTTGGTGCAGTAAAGTCACCAAGCATCTTCCTTGCATTGTTATTATTTTCGGCCATCTCTACTTCTTTTTCAAAAATTTTAGTTAGGTCCTCTCCAGAGAGTTGTGCTTTAGCTTCCCTTAGCTTCCTCTTTAGAGTCCTTTCAGGTTCAGGATCAACTTCAATAAGAATGTCTTTATCCCTGTTCCTGCTCATATGAAAAAGAAGAGAACAGAAAATAATAGGGATCCTCTTTGCCACAGTAGAGATGTTCCTTTATGTGAGTAGAAGAGAAAAATAGAAGAAGGAAAAGATAAGAATTCGAACACAGAAAAGAAGAGTTGGTTCGAATTTTTTTTGAGTAGAAGGAAGTGTTAGTAAATAAACAAATAATTAAAAGGAGATGAGAGAAGGAAGAATTCGAAAATTAAATAAAATAAAATAAAAATATTTTTGTTTTTAATTTAAAATTAAAGTTAAAATGCAAAAATTTAAAAAAAAAATTAAATTAAATTAAAATTTAAATCAATTAGTTAATTAAAAGAAAATTTTGAAAAAGAGGAAGGTGACTTTCGAAAATTAGAGAGAGAATTAGTTAGGTAGTTTTGAAAAAAAGATATGACTGAAATAGTAAACTTTTAAAATCAAACAAAAAGTCAAGTAGTTAATTGAAAAAGATTTGAAAATCAATTTTTGAAAAGATAAGAAGTTAGAAAAGAAGTTAGAAAAGATTTTGAAATTGATTTTAAAAAAGATGTGATTGAAACTTATTTTGAAAAAGATTTGAAAAAGAAATTTAAAAAGATTTCATTTTGAAAATTAAAGTTGATTACTTGACTAATAAGAAACAAAAAGATATGATTTTAAAATTTAAAGATTGAACCTTTCTTAATAGGCAAGTAACAAACTTAAAAATTTTTGAATCAATCACATTAATTGTTAGCATTAATTTCGAAAATATGAAATGGAAATAAGAAAAAGATTTCGAAAATCAAAATTTAAAATTTTCAAAAATATGAAAGAAAAATGAAAAAAGATTTGATTTTTGAAAAAGATTTGAAAAAGATAGAATTTTTAAATTAAAAATTTGATTTGACTCATAAGAAACAACTAGATTTTAAAACTTTTTGAAAAAGTCAACTCAAATTTTCGAATTTTATGAGAAGAAAAAGGGAAAGAAATTTTTTTGATTTTTGAATTTTTAATGATGCAAGAGAAAAACAATGAAAAGACTCAATACATGAGAATTCAAGATCAAAACACATGATGCATGCAAGAACACTTTGAATGTCAAGATGAACACCAAGAACACTTTGAATGTCAAGATGAACACCAAGAACTTATTTTTGAAAAATTTTTAAGAAAAGAAAAACATGCAAGACACCAAACTTAGAAATTTTCAAACTTTAGACACTAACAAATTGAAAATGCATATGAAAAACAAGAAAAGATACAAAACAAGAAAATATGAAGATCAAACAAGAAGACTTGTCAAGAACAACTCGAAAATCATGAAGAACACCATGTATGGGTTTCGAAAGTTAAAGAGCAATTAAAAAGATGCAATTGACACCAAACTTAAAAATTGACACAAGACTCAAACAAGAAACATCAAATATTTTTGGTTTTATGATTTTATTAATTTTTTTTGGGTTTTTCGAAAATTAATTGGAAAAAGAAAATTAAGGATTTCAAAATTTTTAATGAGAATTCCAGGAATCATGCAATGATAGTCTAAAGCTCCGGTCCAAGAATTAGACATGGCTTACTAGCCAGCCAAGCTTTCAGTGAAAGCTCCGGTCCAAAACACTAGACATAGCCAATGGCCAGCCAAGCTTCAGCAAATACAAATCAGGCGTATAACAGCTGATTAGATGAGAGTCTAAGGGCTCTTGCCATGATAGGTGGAAGCCTGAGTCCAAAAATTTAGACATAGCTTGACAGCCAGCCAGGCTTCAACAGATCATCGTGAAACTCTAGAATTCATTCTTAAAAATTCTGAAGCCATAGAATAATTTATTTTTGAAATTTTTTTTTGAAAATTTTTCAAAAATAAAAAGAATAAAAACAAAAACTTAAAATTAAAATAAAATTACCTAATCTGAGCAACAAGATGAACCGTCAGTTGTCCAAACTCGAACAATCCCCAGCAACGGCGCCAAAAACTTGGTGTTGTTGCCGGACCAAAAACTTGGCACTGTTGTTGCCGGAAACAAATACGAAATTGTTGTTCATTCCCTCCCCGGCAACGGCGCCAAAAACTTGGTGTGGCAAAATCGTGATCGTTCATTCCTTGGTAACGGCGCTAAAAACTTAATACGCACGTTCATAATCTTAATTCTTTGTCACAACTTCGCACAACTAACCAGCAAGTGCACTGGGTCATCCAAGTAATAAACCTTACGTGAGTAAGGGTCGATCCCACGGAGATTGTTGGCTTGAAGCAAGCTATGGTCACCTTGTAAATCTCAATCAGGCGGATTCAAATGGTTATAGAGTTTTAATAATTAAAATATAAATAAAACGTAAAATAAAGATAGAGATACTTATGTAATTCATTGGTGATAATTTCAGATAAGCGTATAGAGATGCTTAGTTCCTTCTGAATCTCCGCTTTCCTACTGCTTTCATCCAATCCTTCATACTCCTTTCTATGGCAAGCTTTATGTAGGGCATCACCGTTGTCAATGGCTACTTCCCGTCCTCTCAGTGAAAATGGTCCAAAATGCGCTGTCACCGTACGGCTAATCATCTGTCGGTTCTCGATCATACTGGAATAGGATTCAGTAATCCTTTTGCGTCTGTCACTACGCCCAGCACTCGCGAGTTTGAAGCTCGTCATAGCCATCCCTTCCCGGATCCTACTCGGAATACCACAGACAAGGTTTAGACTTTCCGGATCTCAAGAATGGCCGCCAATAGTTCTAGCCTATACCACGAAGACTCTTATCGTAAATCAGGAGGCTAAGAGATATGCATTCAAGCTTGTTTACATGTAGAACAGAAGTGTTTGTCAGGCACGCATTCATAAGTGAGAATGATGATGAGCGTCACATAATCATCACATTCATCATGTTCTTGTGTGCGAATGAATATCTTAGAGAAGAAATAGGCTTGAATTGAATAGAAAAATAATAGTACTTTGCATTAATTCATGAGGAACAACAGAGCTCCACACCTTAATCTATGGTGTGTAGAAACTCTACCGTTGAAAATATATAAGTGATGAAGGTCCAGGCATGGCCGAATGGCCAGCCTCTATAAAGGTCTAAGATAGCATAAAACTGATCAAAGATCCGACTCTAAATACAATAGTAAAAAGTTCTATTTATACTAAACTAGTTACTAGGGTCACAGAAATAAGTAAATAATGCAGAAATTCACTTCTGGGCCCACTTGGTGTGTGCTTGGGCTGAGCATTGAAGCTTTCACGTGCAGAGGTCTTCCTTGGAGTTAAACGCCAGTTTTTAACCTGTTTCTGGCGTTTAACTCCTGAATAGGGCAGAGAGCTGGCGTTGAACGCCAGTTTGCATCTTCTAAACTCGGGCAAAGTATGAACTATTATATATTTCTGGAAAGCCCTGGATGTCTACTTTCCAACGCAATTATGAGCGTGCCATTTGGACTCTTGTAGCTCCAGAAAATCCACTTTGAGTACAGGGATGTCAGAATCCAACAGCATCTGCAGTCCTTCTTCAACCTCTGAATCTGATTTTTGCTCAAGTCCCTCAATTTCAGCCAGAAAATACCTGAAATCATAGAAAAACACACAAACTCATATTAAAGTCCAGAAATGTGATTTTTATTTAAAAACTAATAAAAATATATTAAAAACTAATCAAATCATACTAAAAACTATGTAAAAACATTGCCAAAAAGCGTATAAATTATCCGCTCATCAGGTAGGTCGGATATCCAGTTCCTGACACAACAATTGGAAGATTTTTATGAAGCCCCAAGAGTTTGGGTGAAGTTGAGAAGGAGCTACATTGCAGGACCACAACAACTTGGTCTCAAAAGGGGTAAAAGGAATGGTAATATTCAATTGACTAAAGAAATAGTCATAAGCATAGAAAAAGGGACGTTCCCCTTGAGTCAAAGAGGGAAAACTAACCCTCTCCTCAGGGTCAAGTGACACTAACTCATAATTCTTCTCTTGATCCCTATCACTACAAATCCTATGGTGCCTCCTAAGTCGCACACAATACTCAAAATCAGCAAATGTAACACACATCAACACAACAGAGTCCATCCAGTCAGCATACCATCCGGGATCTTAGTAGACATCTCAACAATGTTTTTGCGAGAAGACATAGGTCAACTATTCCTACAGGAAAAAAAATGGTTTACTACCAAACAACTCAGACAAATATGAAAACAATTCAGACAATAACATATGAACGTCAAGAGTCAGACACAGCAGTAAAAGGGAAATCCCAGGATTCATACTAAAGTCCAGGGGCACCCTTTGGAGGCAGTAACAAGGCAGGAACCAGGAAAGAAGGAAATCAATGGTCAATTCCCTAATCATCTCCCAAACAAGAAAACACAATCCTTCTCTAGTAACATCACTCCACACAATGCAGCAAAAAATCCATCATCATCAAAACTACAATCTTTCTTTACCAAATAGTTCAAACAAAGTAGTGAACTCAGAGACGAAGACATGCAAAAATGAAAGATGTAGGAACAGTGCTAATAAAACCCTAAGAAAGCAAAAATTACCAGGCACACATCATAGCAAAAGAAATGCAGGGATCACCACAAAGATGCAAGCTTTTTCAGATAACCATCGAAAAGAACGACACATTCTTTTTCTCGAAGGGGTCAAGATTCTCAGAGACAAAATCAGTACAAAAATCACATACAACAGTGGAGACATACAAGAAGGCGACTAACAAAAACCTTAAATGGAAAAGAAAAAACCAAACCTGTGAAGGATGAAGAAGCAACCACGAGGGAAGAGGAAGAAGCAAGCGACCAAATATGCATTCTCGAGCAAAGGAGATGGAAAGCTTGGGAGCGTGTAAAACAGAAAATATTAGAAAAGGCAATGACTGAAACCCGCACAAGCAAATACCCTGGGACTGAACAGAAACATTTTGAAGCGTAAGAGGAACAGAGAAGGCGAAGCAATGCAGTAGACGACGAAGGGAAAGGAGAAGAAGAAACTGAAAACAAAGTCTTTTGAAAAAATTCAAAAAGAGGGAAAAACGGAACGGCAAAAGGAGTTAATAAGCATTAAACCCGCGCACGTTACCAACGAAACAAAAACTCGCGCTACAGAGGAAAGAAACGCTTCGCATTTTAAAGTAGAAAGGCTAAACCTGGCAGGAGTTCTGCAAGAGATCGGCAAAAGATAAATGCTCGATCTCGACTTCCTCAGAGGATCGAAGTCTAAAGGACATGACCTTAAAAAGAAAAAGTCGAGCTCAAGCAGGGGCACTGTTCATACCCTGGGTTGAGCTATCCGAACCGGGCTGATTAAAGATAAAGCGACCGACCTCTTCAGATGGGTCGCCCCGACCTCTTCTCAAAAGAGGTCGGCCAAACTGCCATGAGAAGCCTAAGCAGACTCAAATGAAGGGACACAGCCCAATCTAAAGGCAACTAAAAGCCTAAAAAGATAAGGGCGGTTCCCCTAAGAGATAAGATGACCTCACTTAAAGATAAGATAAGATAACTAACTTATCTTATCTAGAAAGGTCAGCCCACACTACTATAAATACACTGGAGCACCCAGGTATAACTCATACTCTGATTCTATAAAAAACCTGCTTAAAGCCCATGCTCACTTAAGCATCAGAGGCTCTTGCAGGTACCACCACCCTCCGGTGACAAAGGATCAGCAACACCACCAGCTCCAACAAGTCGGACACGACAGCTCCGGCAGCAACAGCAGATCTCTTCCGAGATCGACCTCCAGTTTCAGGTAACCCTCGGAACAATTAGGTTTCAATTTGTGAATTAGATTTGGTGCATTTTTAACTTTGGCCCCATTTTGTTATTGCCAACTCCAATCCACACTTTGGCCGGCTAGCATTTCGGCATCTTTTTTTTAGTTCCCTTTAATTGAATTTGTGATTGTTGACATCAAGGAACTATTTGACGGATTTCTGTGTCAAATAGAACCTTGATTGACGAAGTCATTTTGAACCTCTTTGGTGTTTTTAAATTTTTAAGTTAGGTAAAAAATGTTTCTTCTTCATTGGTCCTTTTCAATTCAAATTTTTCCTTGACCATTGAAGTGACTTTCATAAATTTCCTATTTGACCTAATCTTGTTCATCTTTATTTGAGGTTCTTTTGAAGTTGTAAATATTGGTGCGGTTTCACTTTTGTAACCGCTTGATAAAGTTTCAGTTTTCAATCAACTTTGGGTTACATTAAGTGCATGCTCAATCTTTTTCACACAAATTTTTACAATTTTGTGATCAAACACATTGATGATGACTTTCATTTCTTTGTGTGCTTATGTTGCATTACATATTTCATCATCAATGACTTGCATTACAATTCATGAATGTGAGTATGCTTGTTTCCTAAACTTTTGAACTTCTCTTGGTTAACTTCAATAATTGTCATGCCACTAATTTTTGACCTGCTTTTCTAACTTTTGATTTAATTAAATTTTTAACTTTTCTTCTTAGTTTTTCCCTTTTCCAGTTTAACACTTTTGAATTCTTTTATGGCATGATAATTTTTGTTTCTTAACAAACAAGTATTCTAGGCATTATTGTATAAATTCTTGGATTGTGATTCCTGATTGATTTTTGAATTCCATTTTTCTTTCATTACAAGAATTTACATCTTTATACTCACTTCATGATTTTGTTTCGATGCCCTTCTGTTTTCTGATTTCTGTCTATTTGATTATATGAGGTTTGCTTTTCTTTCCTCAGCTTTGTTTAATATTCTGTATCCTGTAAATTCTGTTTTTCAGGATGTCTGACAAAGGGAAAGGCAAAGCCAAAGGCACCTCCAGTAAGAGGAAAAGGTCGCAGCCATCCACTAAGCTAGCGACCTTAGGCTTATCTGAGCGGAAGCTTAATGAGAAGGAGAAGGCTGACCAAGCTACGCCTTCTACCAACTCAGTTAAGTTTGCCAACCTATACTGTGAGCTCAGATTTTTGCACTTTCATAAGCGGAACCTCATTGTGGAGAAGAAACAAGTTGTACCTTCTGATCTGGAGCAGTATACTGAGCATCAGATTGAGGAGTGGGATTGGGTCTTTTTGGACAGAGAGCTAGTGAGAGTGAATGAGTCTTGGGTCCGGGAGTTCTATTGCAATTTATACCGAGCGACCCTTGATGCAGTTCACCTCAGAGACAGGCAGATTCTAATTACAGAAGAGGCTATTGAGGACATCCTCCACTTTCAGCCAAAGATCAGTGATAAGGATACCTTCCACAAGGCTGAGGAGGATATTCACTGTATGAGTTTTGATTGGGATGCAGTGCATCGTACGGTTGCCCATTCTGATGCCCCTTGGGATAAAGGATCCTCGAAAGTGACTCCGAAGGGCATCAAGTTCAATTATCTGACGAAAGAGGCCAAGGTGTGGCAGCAGATCCTATGCACCTATGTCATGCCTAGTACTCATTCTACTGAGGTCCCAGCCGATATGGTAGTTCTAATCTGGTATGTCTTAGAGGGGAAGGAGCTGTACCTTCCACAACTCATCAGGAGATACATGTACTGGACCAATATTAGAGGTAACCTGCCATTCCCTTGTTTGGTCACACAGCTAGCTCACCGGGCTGAGGTACCCTGGGAGCAGGGCGATGAGGCACCAGCAGTTCACGGTAAGGAGAAAGTTATCCCTTGGAGTGAATGGTTTGGTGACCGCCCAGTAGCCTGGTGCCGAGACTGAGTAGCCATAGCAGTAGCTATTGAGCCGGCTACTTCTTCAGCTGCAGCAGGACCATCTGCACCATCTTGATCACCACCATCATCTGCATCACAGCCGGTCTACCATCTTGTGCAGCGCCTCTTTGAGCGCATGGATCGGATGGAGCGGCGCTTGTTGCGACGTTATGAGCAGTCTGAGCGTCGCAACAAGCGATGTTATGCACACTTGAAGTTGATTGTGATTTCTGGCCACGCGGATATTCCCTCTGAGCCCGACACTCCATCTGACCAGTCTGAGGAGGAGAAGGATGCCCAGTAGGAGGAGACTCAAAATGAGATCCCTACAGAGCCACAGGCACCTGCACAGCCAGAGCCGACAGAGCCAGAGCCACATCCACCCACAGGCAATGGTAGAGATGCAGGCATTGACCCCTCTCACCCGACTTGACCTGAGGAGCATCGAGAACGATGCTGTCATTTAAGTGTGGGGAGGTCGCCATCATCGGCAGAGTTATATTTTGGTGAACCATTTCAGATACTTCTGCTTTTATTTTGTTTTACTTTTCAGTATCTGCATTTTTACTTTATTACACTTTTGGATTCTTGTATATATTAGTTGTTTTGGATACTTTTTAGTTTGCTGCATTTTGCACTTTTGCTTGTATATACCTTAGATTTCTAGTTTGATTTGCACTTTTTAGTTTGATAGTGTATATATATATATATATATATATATATATATATATATATAGTATTTTAGTTTATTAATGTGATTGAAAAATGCGCATAATTGAGCTTAATTTATTCCGTTGCATATGAAAAATTGATTTGGTTGAAAATAGGATTAAACTAGGAATTTTTAACTTTTCACAATCACATCATATAATTTATTATATATATAATAAATGTTGGTCAATTTGATGAGATTTTCAAGAAATTCCTTTTATAAAGGGTATTAAAATTCAAATTGATTGAGTTGAAACTCTTTGAAACTTGCATGATGTATATATATAGTTTGGAATATGGTTTTTAAGCTAAGAACACACAACTTGTGGGTTTTTTAGCCTAATTGTATGGTTACATTATTTAACCATGATTTTTATTCTTGTGTGTTTTCTTCTCTATGATTGCAATCTTTGGTTTGTTCCATTCTATATGTCCATTATTTATTGTATATTCATGCATTTATGTGATTAAGGCCATTATTTTATTATAGCTCACTTGACCCAAATAGCCTACCATTTTATTTTCCTTTGTTTGCCACTTTGAGCCTTTTTAACCCCATTTTGTTCTTTATATTACCACATCACTATCCTTAAGTGAAAAAATATTTAATTATCCTATTTAAATATTTGGTTAGCTTAAGATAGTGAGTGTGTGTCACCTAAGTGTGAGGAAATATGAGAACTTTGGTTGATGAGAATGTGTTTTATTTTTATTGAGAAATATTGAGAATTTGGGTGTATACTCATGTGAAAATATAGAAACCATATGCATTGATGTCCTTTGTATATATTATGTTTTCATACAAAAAAAGAGAAAAGAAGAAATAAATGAATAGGGGATAAAATTACCCCAATATTAAGTTCAATAAAAAGATCAATTCATATGTGATGGAATTGGAATTGATACTTGAGTGTATGTATATGTGTAAAAGTGAGATCGTGGGTGGCCAGGCTTGATTTTAGAATTGTATAGAGAGTGTGTATGTGTTAGGTGAGAACTTAGATTAGTCAAAGATTCAAATGATAGCTCACTTGGCCATACATATATCCTCACCCTTACCTTAGCCCCATTAAAACCTTGAAAAGCCCTCATGATATTTGCATATGTACACTAAATATTTGTTGATTTGGTTAGATGAAGAAAAAACTTTAGAAAGTATGATTAGAGAAGAATTGAGTGGATTAACCCTAAACACTTGAGCGATTAGAGTGCATATACACATCCGGTGAGGGTTTAATTGCTCATTTCCATATGTCCATCTTGGATCATTACTTATCTTGCAAGTTTGTGAACTCTTTTGAATAACTCAATTCAATTGTGAATATGTTTTGATATGATTGATTTAGCCCTTGATTGTGCGTATATGATCTCTTGGAAATTTGACTCACTTTGACCACACATATGCTTATATATATAGATAGATAGTAATTATAATAGCTAGACACATGTAGGTAGCTTGCATTTAGATAGTTTGCATTTGAATAAATTGATTACCCCTTTTTGTCTTTCTTGAATTTAGCATGAGGACATGCTAATGTTTAAGTGTGGGGAGGTTGATAAACCACAATTTTATGGTTTATTTATTGTATTTGGTGGATTTTATTAACTTTTTCTCCCATTTATTCAACATAATAGCATGCTTTCATGAATTTCTCCTAATTGTGCTTAATGGTTAAAAACATGCTTTTTAGGCCTTTAATTAGTTAAATTTAATTTACTTTGATTCCACTCGATGCCTTGATATGTTTGTTAGTGATTTCAGGGTCAAGAGGCGAGGAATGGATCAAAGGAGTGAAGAGAAAAGCATGGAAGACGGAGAATTCATGGAAAATGAGGATTTGGAACATTCAAGGCGACGTGTACGCGTGCTCGACACGTGCACGCTAAGAAGAAATTTGTCAAGGCGACGCGTACGCGTGATGAAGAAAGTTGCCAGCGACGCGTACGCGTGACTCACGCGTACGCGTGATAAGCGTCACGTGATCTCATTAAAGTTAACACGCTGGGGGCAATTTCTGGACTGGCTGAAGCCCAAATTCACTCATTTCTGAAGCTATTCGATGCAAAATTGATGAAGGAACAAGGGGAGAGCAATCAGAGACTAGCTTAGTATCATGTTTTAGGTTATATTCTAGAGAAAGAAGCTCTCTCTTCTCTCTAGAAATTAGGGTAGATTATCTTAATTTCGCTTTAGTTCTCTCTTTAATTCCTATTTCAGTGTAGTTTCATTTATGTTTTCATGCTTTATTGTCTTGGGTCTCTTTGTTTGTATTGTTAATTTTCCCTTTATGCCATTTTTATGTTTATGAACTCTTGTTATGTTTGATTTCTATTAATACAATTTATATTTTCCATGTTTATTGTTTCTCTCTTTAATTTTTAATTATTGATTCTTGCATTTGGTAGTTTAGATTTAATATTTCTTGTTAATTTTCTATGTTTTTATTTTGTACCTTTCAAGTGTTTGATGAAATACTTGGTTGGATTTTAAAATAGATTTTTCTGTTCTTAGCTTGGATTGATCATTTGGAGACTCTTGAGTTGTCAAAGTTTCTTGTTGATTGGTGACTGAAAGTTGCTAGTTGGCTTGAGTTTCACTAAATCTAGTCTTTGATTTGAACTTGTGAACTTAAGTTGATTTTGCTCACTTGACTTTCCTTTAATTGTTAGAGGTTAACTAAGCGAGAGCAAAAGGCAATTACCATCACAATTGACGATGATAATGAGGATAGGAATTCCGATTCTCAACCGTTGCTAAGACTTTCCTTAGTTTTTAGTTTATTTTCTTGTTATTTACATTACTTGTCTCTTATTACAAAAACCCCAAAAGATACCTTTCCCATAACAAAGAGTAAGTACACTTCCCTACAATTTCTTTGAGAGACGACCCGAGGTTTAAATACTTTAGTTATTTTTATTGGGTTTGCTTAAGTGACAAACAATTTAAACATTGACGGAGGTTTAATTGTCGATTTAAAACTATACTTGCAACGTGATATTTTTGTAAAAAAATTTTACCGACATTTTTCTTCCGTCAAGTGCTTTTGTACAGATTTAATTTTATCAGAGGACATTACTTGTTCTGTGGATCTAGGGTTTAATTGCGCTTGAGGATGACTAGAAAACCTAGATAATAGATTGTTTATGTTATCTTTAGTCATGTTCTAAACATTCTAGATGTTAGAGATAATGGAGAGATGTTTCAAATAACTTGGTAGGATTTAACTATTTATTTTTGTTTTTATTTCAGTTTTTTTTAATCTTGTTATTTGTTATATTCTAAAACTATTTGGTTTTTTTAAAAAATTAAAATCTTTTTGTTGCTGTATATTATTTAGAAAGAAAAAAATATAATTTTTAGATTAAAAAATTCAATTTAAAAAGAAGGTAAAATTTTGTCTTTGTGTATAAAAATCGATTTTTCTATGTAAAAAACTAATTTTTGTGTAAAAACCAATATTTCAGTGTAAAAATCGATCTTTTAGTGTAAAAACTAATTTTTTGGTATAAAATCATATTTCTATTTTAAAATTAATT
Organism: Arachis hypogaea; assembly: GCF_003086295.3. Classification (NCBI taxonomy): domain Eukaryota; kingdom Viridiplantae; phylum Streptophyta; class Magnoliopsida; order Fabales; family Fabaceae; genus Arachis; species Arachis hypogaea. The sequence goes on along the minus strand of NC_092052.1, from coordinate 109,048,624 downwards.
TTTTTATGTAAAAATTGGTTTTTTTTTTAAATTAATTTTTACTTTTATAACTAGTTAAAACTGAATTTTAAAATTTTTAACTAGTTAATAATCAATATTGTTATGTAAAATCAATTGAAAAAGTTAAGGGGCCAACATGTAACACCCTACCACACAGAGTTTTACGCTTAAGCCGTAAAGCAGAGGTGGTGTGGTATTACGACCTCTAAAACAAAATATATACATAATAATATTGAAAAGAATACAGTATATGAGGAGCCTTGAAAAATGGGTAAAACAAATTCGCAAGACGAAAAGTGCAACACTCAGAAAATTGGGTTACTTTCGTGCGAAGAAATCTAAAATTCTTAAGTATAAATAAACAGAAAGTGGGAATAGAGGTCCAAAAGTACAAAATAACGAGCTCCTGACTCTGCCTGCGAAGCTAAGGCTGGCTGAAGGATATTTACATATATATATACATACCCCGAAAAAAATCCAAAATACAAAGATAAACCCTAATTCTCCATAAATTTCTAAGAGGTACAAAATAAAGTATCTGGTCGGAGAGTTAAGTACATATATAAACATAAATTATAAAACCCAGAAATCGCTCCGCTATAGAAGTCCAAACGCTTACCGAGGAGCCTCTCGACCTGCATCTAAAAAACAATAATACAATATGGGGTGAGAACCAGAGGTTCTTAGCATGGTAAAGGTGCCACACACATAAGATATAAGGTCCTGGGAATACCAGAGGCAATCCTAGAATGCCGTCACTCAGATATAAATCTTAAGGAACTAAAAACAGAAGCCATAAGTGGGTGGTCATCTAAAGGTTCTCAAACCTAACTAAACCTAACCTGTACACTAAACTTCTCTACCTTTTCTCCGTTCCTCCATCTCCTAAGAGTTGCACAGACAAACAAGCAAAACAAGACAAACACAAGTAGTTCACAAGTAATACAGATAACAATTATAACAGATAGTAGTTTATAATCACATAGGCAATCCCATATAGTTCACAAGCAGACAACTAAGACAATATGCATATGATGTATGTCTGTCCTATGGCTGATGAGGCTCATCTGTCGATTATCAAGCCAACCCGACAAGTCTGGTTTGCTAAACACTTGGACTGTCCCCCGTTGCGCATCCCCATATGTCTATACATAGCTTTTTCTATTTTCATACATAATTCATACATTCATATATAACTTTACTCAATGGGGGGTTACCATTTCCGGAAATTTATGTATCCGGTCACCCTTATGACGTAGGGTCAACAGAGTATCGAGTTTCAACCTGGAACACGTGGTGGCAAGCCACGGTACTTTACCCAGGGAAACTCGTATCTCAGATCATTTGAGTGCATAAGCCAAATAATATTCATAATCATTTATAAACATTGCATATTCATACCATCAAAATCATAACACCAATTGCACTCCAAGTACACATATTTCCATACTTAATTCATCACTTTTTTAGCTTTACTTCATTCCCAAGTTATCTCCATTTCCTAACTTCATCTAATTACTAGGCTTACTGCTATGATTCATGACTGAAAGAACGAAAATAGAGGTTTAGAAGTTTGAAATTAGGTTTAAAACTCAAAAACCCAGATTTGCTGAAACAGGGGTCACGCGTGTGCGTGGGCCAGCGTACGCGTGAGCCACGCGTACGTATGGGCATGAAAAATCCTTACTCGAGTACGGAAGCTCTCTACTCGCGTACGTGTGAATCCCAACCTGAAATGGTTGGTTGCGTCGCGAGCAGCTGGACGTGTACGCAAATCCCAGGTCACGCGTACGTTTTTCCAAAATTTTTGCTAAGTCTGAAAAAGCTGCAGAATTTTCAATTTCAATCCCAAACTTCCGACGCGCATAACTTTTCCGTTTTAAAATATTTTTCTTTCATTCTTCAATCGAAGTAAACTTCACGGACCCAATTTTCATATAAAACATATTTGAAACCGTTTGGAATTCTGGAAGCCAAGTTATGACTCGCCGAATTTCGGCCAAAAACTAATGTTTCACAAAACTTCAAAACCTCCATTTTCCATACAAACCAAACTCAATTTCCACTTTCTTTACACATATTCAACACTATAATATACCAAGTTAATTGCCAAAACCTCTATTTTCTTTAAAACTCAATTTACCATACCTACAACCATCAACATAACATTTCTTTATCAATATCGCATTAATTTTCACATCCTACCATCTCTCAATTCAACATATATATATATCATCATCATCAAATCATCATTTATCCAACAAAGGTTACTAAGATTAAACATATTCATACGTTCCAACCTATCCTATGGTCATCTAGCCTAAGTTTTCACAAAATATTATATATTAAATACGTGAAACCTAAACCATACTTTGGCCAACTTCCACGTATTTACCAAGGCAAATCACCAAAGTCACACAAGTCCAAAATCACCAAAGTATTGATGCTAATCCTCCACCAAGCCTTCCAATGCCCAAAATCAAATTCTAATATATGTATATACTCCTAAATTCACACACACACACACACACACACACACACACACATACCCAATCAACAATTTCAAGGAATTGACTAGAGCTAGTGATCCTTACCGTACCCATGGACCAAATGAACCAAATCCAACAAGTTCCGCAAGCTAAACCAAAATTAGAGTACCAAATTCAACAAAATCTCAACATGGATATTCAAGATTTTCAAAATTTGAGGAGTAGAAAAACTGGGATAATAGCGTGGCTTACCTATAAAATTGTTCCGATAGATTCGTAGAGTTCGATGTGGTGGTCGCGTGGCCGCAAACGGTGCGGCCATCGGAGCTCGGAGTGAGAAGTTATGGTAGATTAAAGTGAAGATTAGGGTGTGAAATCCTTTCTTTTCTCCCCTTTGGCTGTTTCAGCGTTGTGCTGAATGGGGAAGAAGAAGAGGGTTTTCTTCTTTTGGTGTATGGGCTGACTTGTTGGATTTGGGCCCAGTTCAATTGGTTCGGTCCGTTCGACCTAATTTTGAGCCAAATTTTTTGAAATTAGTGTCAAAATTTTCATTTTAATGAGTTCTATCCTATTTTAATATAAAACTCACATTTCTAATTTATTTTATTAAAATTTAATTTATTAGTTAATTATTTGATAATTTAACGGGGCTTACACAACACTTTTATTAAAATCTAGCTACCACTTAGCCAGTAAAAGAAAAATGAGTACAGTGGCGGAGCTTAACTAGGACAATGGGGGCATGGCCCCCCAAATCTTTTATAAAAAAATTAGTAGTAATTCTTCAAAAAATAAAGAGTAGTTCAGTTGGCTCAAATGTTTTATTATAATTTAGGATAATCAGGTTCAATTCTTATCTCATGCTTTTATTGCATAATAATTTTTAGAGTGAGTCTTTATTGACTTCACAACAGATCTAACAAAAAAAAGTTATCTAACAAAAATCATCATGCTTGCTGCGTTGTTTCTCATTATAAAAACACGTTTTGCTTCTCATTCTAAAATTAGGTATTTTTTATTTATTTAATTTAATATTAGTTTATATATTACTGTTTATTTAATTTAATTTTTTATATGATAAAAAATTATTAGAATATTCAATAAATATTGATATTATTGTATTTGTATAAATTGATAAAAAAATTAATAAATATTATAAATTTTAATATTTATCCTTCTAATTTTTTTTTACATATTTTACAGGATATATATTCAAATTTTTATACAAAATAATGATGAAAAATCAAAGAATTAATGCATTTTCTAAGAGGAAGACTAATATTCAAGAAGGAGAACATATAATTTCTACAATATCAACATCTATAAATAGTTCTTCTACTTTAATGAATCACGAAAAAAGTGAGATACAACCTTCAAAAATTCAAAGAGTTGTATCAGATGAGTTTGACCTTAAATTTTTATATTAAATTTTTGGCCCCAAAAATTTTGTTTCAAGCTCTGCCACTAATTGCGTAATTTTTCACTATTATTAGATAAAATCTCACACAATTAAAAATACTATTGATAACTAATTAATAGCTACAAATCACAAAATCTACTCACCTCCTAACATTTTTCAAATCAATTTAGTTAATTAATTTAAATTAAATTTTTTATTATACTAAAAATAACTTTAATTTTTGGATTAACCATAATCATGTACAAGTCTAAGGACCATCGCTGACACAAAAAAATTTACAACCACGCTATAATTTGGTGCTACTTTTATATATATGTTTTCGTAAAGATTATATTTTAAACTATTAGATAATTTAATCAATTATATTTAATCAATTATGTTAAATTATTTAATATTTCATAATATTATTTTTACATAAAAATATTTTTATAAAAATATCTATTTTATAATTTGGCTTATGTATAAAATAATTATTTATATAAAAATATCTTTATACAAAAATAATAATTGAGATATTAATACATATTATATTAAATAATTTATTAAAATATATTAAATTATCTAACAATTTTTAAATATCATTTATACGTAAAATCATTTTAATACAAATAGTCACCTATAAATAATATTACATTAATTTTATATTTGTGGTATACTTCATTCATACTAATTGATTACTTCAACATAATAGAACAAAGACAATAATGCTGGATGTTTCCAGAGACGTATATATATTGTGTATTCTTCAAATACTAATGGTGAGTTTTAGCATGCGCCTGCCCGGTGCTCACGATGCCCATAGTTTTTTGTTGTGTTGGAGTTTTGAGTATTTGTCACGTGTATACCTATTTGACGTTGATAGTTAAGGACGTGTTGCTTTTGACCTGCACAGAGTTAGAATCGGTTTATAATATTTACAAATGTATCCATTATGTTTTAGGTGAAAACATAAAATATATGTTGATGGGAGGTCAGTATTAAATATTTGTTTTCATGTGATTTGGGCCGTGAATAGACAATCAAGTAATTGGACTGTATTTATTTTTAAATTTGTAAAGGTGTGATATTGGATTTTGTCTATATAAAACGGTGGTAGTATATTTTTTTATGGCTGTATATATATTGATTTTGGACTTGTCCCAAAAAACAGTTGACTTTGAAAAAAAAACACTAACTTAATTTAAATCAATCAAAACTTAAGAAATAAGTATGCCTATAAATGGTTAGTTTCGAAAAAAAGAATTGTTACAAGTTATGAAGTTAATTTATACAATTTAACGTAATAGTTAGTAATTGATAAATGTTTATGAAATGGAAATTATTGTTTATAGTATTGAATGAATTATTGGTTAGGTGGGTGTGGAATAGAAAAGAAAGAATTGACACATTGACAATTATTTTTATATTTTATTTTTTGTTGTTAAATTTTTGGGCCTTTTGGGCCAGTATTAAAAAAATACAAATATATATTAAGAGTACTATTTTCTTAAAAAAAATATTGCTACAAACGAACATTATATTAAGAGTATTATTAAATAATAATATTGTCATTTCTTAATTAATTAATAACAGTTGACAAAAAAAATAATCCATAATCTCACTTTTAAATTATAAAATCTTGCTACAAAGGAACATTATATTAAGAGTACTATTTTTTAAATTGAAAGTAGTAATATTCACTCTCTTAACTCTCTTATTTCTGTACTCTTCTTTAAAAATTTTCAATAACAAAAGATTTTTTTAAGAAATAAAAAATATATGATAAAAAAATTTAGAAATCTCATTTCAGCTAATTTATGTTATACTTTTTTTAATATTATGATATTTTAATTATTTGAATTAAAATTATTTAATTAAAAAATATTCAATTTAAAAAAAATTCAGTAAAATTAATCCGAAAAATTGACTTAAAAATATACCGCACTTCATCATTTTGTTTGTCTAAAATCTAGTTTATTATATATAGGTATATATATATACATTAATTTTGGATCAATTAATTTATTTAACTCAAATAAATAAGATACCTATTACCTTATTAAGAATTATCCTCACAAAAAGATGTTTGGATAATCGATATGTTAGTTGTTCCCATATAGAATATACAATTATACCACTGATGTTAATATAAGAGACAATATACAACTGAGAAGTCGTTGATTTCTTGTCTTAAAATAGAGGGTTTGTTCGACACACTAGAGAGTTTGGTGGCCTGGCTCCATTGAGATAGTGATTTTGAAGGATGGAGGATAGCATGCAAAGGTACTTATTTTTTGCAGTGACAAAGGAGACATGGACAGGTGTGTATACCAGTTGGGAAGACGCGAGAGAGCAAGTTTGTAACTACCCGTTTCTTGAATTTCACGGGTTTAATAGCTACCAACAAGCTGTATTGGCATTCAACGCAAGATTGCGATGTATTGCCACTGAGACAGCTACAAGGCTGGAGATGATTGGTTCTAGCGGTGAAGGAAGTGGTGTTCGGAAAGGAAGTATGCCATCTCGGAGCAGCTGGCCTCGACCTGTGGTATCCTGTAAGTTTGAGTTTCAATGAATATGCTTAATCGAAGTTATTCTTATAATGTTTTGTTCATTTGAGTTATTGTATATGGTATATATTTGGGTTATTTAAACCGTAGAAAAATAATTAGTGGAAGTGATTGCTGATGCAGGGCTTCCAGTGATCCCTGAAGAAGAGCTTAATGGTGAATTCACCATAGTGAATAGTATGGAAGACTGGCTGGTGAAGGTGTGCCACGAATCTGATATTCCTGGGCCGTGTTTCTTCAAGCAGGAAAGGTATGTCGGAGACAAAGGTCCATTCTTTGAATTTACCATGGTGGTTCCAGGCCAGCCGTACGAGGTTGAACTCAATGCTAAGGGTCGGTTTTCTATGGTAGAAAGGGCGGCTCGCGAAGATGCGGCGCAAGAGATGCTTGGCCAAGTCTTGGAAATTATCGGTAAGGAAATTAAAGATTATTACTATTCAAGAGTGAAGCTTCTTCGAGACAGTAATACAGCACTCCGTGCTAAGGTGGACCAGTTGGAGGATGCTTATGAGAAGCTTTTGGCCAGTTATGAGGCTGTTGTGAACGCTCGTATCGAAGGCCAGTCCCCTTGAATCAAGTTTGGATTTATCTGAATTTAGTTATAGTGAGTATGAAGTTATTATATGTTTGATGTATGTGTTAAAGAAGAATTTGGTTTTGTGAACTGTTGCTTTAGTTATTTCTCTGGATTATGGGTCATTAAGTAGGTTGGTAAATTAAATTCATTTAACATGTCAATGTGAGTGCGAGGATGTGAAGCTGCTTTCTCGATGTTGTTGTTGCTAATACTATAGAAATGTGTTTGTTGATGCTGGTAACGATGAAATTTAGTTAATCTTTTTTCTCATCCTTCGTTAGCATGTGTTGTTACTATTTATTTTTGAGATGGTTAGTTATCGGTATATTTGGTTCGTTCTTTTAAAGTGGAGCTATGGCCTATCTGTCTTACGTTGGGTTGGACAGTCGTATAGCCATGACGACACACATAATTGCACAGAGTCTGTTTTGTCGTGTTGTATTTAATTTTTTAGTGCAGGGCAGCGATATGGAGTTGTCATTGTTATAGAGAATCATAATGCTCAGTGATTTTTTGATATGCTTTCAGTAGAACACTGTGATAGGGATGAGTGTGCATTTATGTTTTGTCTGCACCAAATAAAGCCAAAAAATTAAACAATTAAATTATGTTATAGTGTCTTCACGAAATATGTTAACGGTAAAGAATATTATCACGTGTAGAATTGTACCTGTTTAGTATTAGAGTTAAAGACTTTAGTTGTTTTATATATCTTAATTTATTTTTTTATATATGATTTAAGAATAGGATTAGAAATTCAAATATTAGGATATAGATTTAATTTTACATAATATTTCAGTTAATAAGTAAATATTATTTATTTATCTTTAACATTGTTTTTATACTTGTGTTTATACTATTATTGATTTTGTAGATTAATTAATATTATGCCTTTTTCAAAGTGCACCACGAAGCTATACATTCAAGCCAAGCAGGATAGGAGATTTACGTTCAAAATATATTTTCATGCAAACAGGTTACACGATCGAATGCCCATGTTTTTGCTTAGTTAGCTGTGATCCACAACAGATCAAATAATAATAATAATATGTTAAACAATTAAAATATATTATAATATTATATGATATTAATAAAAAGTACGGGGATAGATATATTAAAATAATAACTTGTAGTGTCTCTGAGTACATAAATAGACTGAAAGGCAAAAAAGAACAATGCCACTTAAATAGACTAATAAGGTAAAAGTACAATGACGACACTAAAGTTGCCTACACTTAAATTAGTTGAAGTCCTGAAATTAACGGATAAACTAGTTGAACAGACATAATGATATTGTTGTTGAGGACTTAAACCCCTTAAAGTGGCAAAGAAAATTACCAAAAAGGAGATGGCGATGATAATGAGCACATTCAGGATTATCCTTTTTGGTCTTTGGCGTGGTGTTGTATTAGGAAGTGAGATTATTTTGTTATGGATTTGTAATGTTAAAGTAATGTCTTTATCAAAGCAAATGTTTTTTTATCCAGCCAACTCATTAAATCATTCATTTAATCATTCAGGCAGATACTATTTCTTAAACGTTTTAAGGAAAAAATAATGCCCATAGTTACACGAATGACACAAACACCATTGTAAAGATAGCCAATGTTTTAAGTTTTACATAACTCTTATACGTATTTAGTGCGCCAATATAGACCTCGACTATGTGCTTAATTGTCAAGGTCATTGAATGGAGATTCTGGACACATTCTGTGTCAAGGCTAAAAATGATGCCTAGTACTATGAACTTTCATCTTGGATAATAAAACTGACATAATTAAAAAACTTCTCTATTGCCTGTTTATATTTTCTATTTAACGTATCAATCTCTGATATACTTCAGCGTTAGGCGCAATCTTTAACTGGAAATAGAAAAAATTTGGCCTGTGCTTCCTGATGCTTCATCACCGAGACACTAATGATGCATTTTTTTGTTTTTTTGTTACCTCTTCGAAGACCTGTTTTAATTTTTTAATATTTTCATAATTTAATATTATATTCGTTTAGTATATTAAAACACGTATCCATTGGCCTTGCCTAACATTCTCATTCAAACACATGGATAAAACTTCTCCGGCTAGAACAAAGACGCCATCGTTGCAGTCTTCTGAAGCAATAGAGAAAATGATTGTAGATGCATCCGTCGCAGAGGAGACCCACTCTCTCATGAACGTCAACCACACGGGAATGCTAGTTGGCGGGACTCTTACCCGAAGCTCAGAAAATGTAAGCTAGGAATGACTTTCAAATAGTGTTCATCGTTGTTATGCCATTAACAATACTTTCAAATAATGTTGTTTTGTGTTTTTTTTGTCTCTTGTAGTTACTGGCACCCATGCAAATTGATCTATGCGCACACTCGGAGCTTGTTGCTGCCATCAAGGCTTTGGCGACCTCCGTTGATGCTTTGGCAGCGAGGCTCGAACAAAGTGATGTTCGTGGAGGACGGATTGAACAATGCCTTGACTCACTATGCAAAGTACTTGTTCGGATGGAGTCGAACATGCCCGAAACATTTTCCCAAAAAGACATGGGCAAGAGCCAACAAGATATTTCATTTACAAAAAAAAATATACTAGACGGAGATTTCGTTACTACGACCCCAAGAAGGATTGGGAAAATGTCAAGAATGGTTGACGGTTTGAACGCCGACATTCCCATTCCGATTTCCATTCCTGATGACGATGACGACGATCTAGTAGGTGAGAACTCCAGAGTAAAAAAAAACAAAGGTTTAGAGAACAACGTATTTTTGCTTCGCAAGTCATCAACGAAGGTATTTGGGTGCTTCCTCACACGCTCCTATTGCATAAGTTCATTTTTAGTATAGTATCGTGCTTTCATATTTTATTTTTTTTAAATTTTTATGAAATTTTGTGTCATAAATTTGTTATAATATGAATTATTACTTTATTAAAAAAACAAAATAATAAAATTCTATAATCTAAAATAATACTAAATAAAATAATAATAAGAGTACTACAAAATTTATAAGATTAAAAAGAATACTTAAAAAGAGTACTAAAATATATTATTTTATATGTTATATTTGATTTAAAATAATGAATATAATTTTATATTATGAAAAAACTAAAAAATTTTGCAAATTTTATAGGTTATTTTTAATTTAAAAAATAAAAATTAATTTGTATTAAGAAAAATTTGGTTTAGTTTAATTTATTTAATTTAAATTATTAATAATTTTATTATATTTTATTTCACGTCTCTTCATTGGCGTTGATATTATTATGAATTGAGTTTAAGTATAAATCTATAACAATGGACTTTTTAGATAAGTTAAGATTTGTGGAAGGTTGGGCCTGTTCAGAGTATAACCATGTATGTTAGGGATTCACCGAGGTATATAAAGATAAAATAAGCAAGACTATGAAAATAAACTTTTGTGATTTATTTTGATCCATGAAAAAGGTATACTTTACAATTAATCCAGCATTGGATTACTAAGCAAATAAGCCCCAACGGGCTAACGTTTTCTTGGGCTGGGTTAGATCAAAGTTGTTTAATTAAATTGACCTGTTTAACCCATATCATAACAACCATTTTAGGGGAAGTCTGCCATAGCAATCACATTCCCTTGTTCTCCGTTGCCACAAGGTGATGTCCCTGCCGCCAACAAGAAGCAATGCTTCCAGATGAATTCGATTCCTGCAACTTCGATATTGAACGCGGGCTCTTCAATCGGTGCCGGGTCACAGAATTCCCAACCACCGCTAATGGGTCGTCCAGCCATGATATATAAAGGGGAAAGTTCGAGCTCGGCGGTATATCCTATACAACGGGGGAAGATAGGCAACTCAAAAATCAATTTACCTATTCGGGAACAAGAAACTTTGCATGGTGTTCCGTCCAGAAGAGGTGGGTCGAGTGCAAATGGACAAAAGGGTAAAGGAGGCAGTTCAGTGAAGCTATTTGACAGCGTGATGAATACAACCCCCAACCACAATATTGTTAATAACAATATAATCGAGATGAATCCAACTATGTCACCAAGCCCTACTGAGCCCTCACTGTCAGAACTCCAAATAAGCATTGCAACATATGTATTCAACCCATAGGGGAACCAAGAGTAAGTGTCACTAAGCTTTGATGATTGTTTTTTGCATGTTCAATCATGGCAACATTATCCCACACGGGATGGTGACCATAATATTTTTCTGAAAACAAGGAGGTACTGGTGAAATACGGGGATTTAATGATGACAAGAGAGGAGCTGATGACCTTGAAACCAGGTGAGCTTCCGCATGATAAGACCTTTGAAATGTTTGCTATGAGGCTGACGAAATTGTTTCAACGATAAGATGGACCAGTTATTTGGTGTCTTCCACCGTCATTTTCGGTAAGGACTTTCAATTGTTATATCATAGCCTGTTTGATTTCGTTGGCCTAACTAAGACCATTTTTACTTGCAGAATGATGTCATCAACGACATAGATGTGCAACAAATAACCGAAACTTACATGCCGACTTGGATGAGGCCTTCTATGAATCTTAACTATGTACTCACAAATACAACCCGTAACATGTTTATAATTTATTCCACAATGATTAATTAGGTACTTCTTTCGTAGGCTTATGACCCTGTCAAAGAGGATGAGGGACACTGGTTCCTGGCTGTCGTAGCATTCAAAGATGAGGTGCTTTATCACCTAGATGCTTCGATGGATGATGAAAAAGCACTTCGACGTAAAGCCACCATAAGAAAATTGGTTAGTCTAATACAGTAACTCAAATTTGTGATGGATAGAGTTGCCTTCAACTTAAAAAAATCAATTCCGCATGGATTCAGGGAGACGGTTTATCAGCAGTCATTGGTAAACCAAAATACCCGCTGCAATTCTCCAAGAAGTACAAAGGAGTGACATACTTTCGCATAAGAGAAGCATATGGTCTTCCAGCAGCCCAATCAAGGTAAGGTGGAATCCATTATGCCTTTCAATTGTTGAATGAATTATTTATGTCGATTTTTCTTGGATTCATAAAACTTCTCATCTTTCCTTTTAATGAAATATTTAGGTGAATGCTAACATGAACTTAGAAAAATGATGAAAGGATGTTTTTTTAATTTGAGTTAAAAACTGTATACATCATTGTTGGCACATTAAGCTTTAAAGTTTAATGAGAAACTTTAAGAATGCTTTCACTAGAGTCAATCTAATCAAATACCATACTTTTTAGAGCAATTTATAATCAATTTGAGGTATTATTCATCATTAACTTTTACTAATTCTAAGCTCTGTTTATATGCATATTATACTTTTGTTAAGCAACCATACTTTTGTTAAGCAACCATATTAAGCAATCATACTTCTGGTGTATGCTACTGAGTACTGAGTCAACCAACACCACTTTTGATTAAAGTTAATATGCATATAAATTTAGTGTGTAATGTTAATATGCCAATTCCACCGCGTAGGGAGACTTCAGCGATTTCGGTTTTGAATTGGATGGCAATGGCCAACGCCTTTCAGCGAAACCTTATGCCCCAGGTAAGTAATCAAATATGTTCTTGAATGTTCTATCTATGACAAATGCCACTAGCTTGACTTGTGGAAAATTGTTGCAGCTCGATGAAAATCTCGTCAGGATGCACACCGCATTGGGTTTGGTCATGGCGCCCTTCAATGAAGTGACATCTTGGATGCCAAGTATTGGTGCGAAAGTTTGAGATAAAGAGAGAATGGTCTTCGCTGTACACCTTTTGTTGTGAACTGGCCGGTGATCATAGTGGACTTTATGTTTCAATCCAGCATGTGCCTACTATTTAAACATCTTCCTTTTAATTGTCATGTATCTTTTGAACTTATGAACTTATATGTAGTCTTTTATGTATCTAGATCTTACTAGTAAATGGCATTGAGTCGGACAAGACAAATCAAACTGAGTTGAACCAAAACATTTTTAATTGTGTTCTATGAATGATTTGCTCGGACATCACAACTTAAGAATGGTTGGAATCAAAATAATAAAGGAAGCTAATGTCTTTACTTCGGCTTAACAAGTTATCCATAATTACTCAACAATAATATACCCTTATTTCTCTATGTTTGTATCTCTACATTTCTATATTCTATCATAATATGTAAACAACTTTTATTCAGAATCATTGAATTAGAATTCCAATAATTAAACATAGGTTAGCAAAGACATTATCCCTCAACTATCATACCATTAATTTGTTGGAAATCTGGGAGAAAAATTACAATAACTATAGGAAATTTTCTGGATCAAATGAAAGAATAAATTACAATAACTACAAGAACATCTGACATTTTCTACTAACAAAAAATAAAGGAAGCTAATGTCTTTACCTGGAGGTAAAAAGTTACCAAAAAGTACTCAACAATACAAATTCAACTACCCAACATTGCAATTATCTAAGGTTCCGATAATGAAATATCATACTCATGTTCATCCGTTGCACATTGCTCTGCCAATTCATCCTCATCAGCATCAACATTACCATCAGTCATGTGTGCTGGGATATAATAATCTCCATCTTCATGCTGTAAGATTGGTACAAGCAAAGACACAAACACTTGTCATAATTATTCAATTTGGTGTATAATTGATTGTTCAAATCGGTGACTCAAGAGTCATATGAGACTAACCTGGGATATGTCTTCATAGTATACGTCATCATCGTCGTACATCTCACCGCTTAGGCTACATCTCGCTGCCAAAGACTCAGACTCACGCCTAGTTTGCCTTTGATGGCATGAAAGTCTATTATGTCCAACTTTCCTACAAATGCCACACCTCTTGACACCCTTGACTGATGGATGGTTTAGTGAACCTTTTCTGCACCTAGTACGTTGTCGGACAATATTCGGATCCCTAACACATTCCTCCAGAGTGTAGGATCCGACCATATTCGCTCTTTCGCCAATCTCTTTGACTGAACCCTTAACGCGGGAGATCTCACTCCTAATTTTCTGGGTGACTTCCACAAACTGATCAGCATCGTTGGACGCTACCACACACAGCTCCCTGCACAAGTCATTCAACATCCAACTACCACAATTGACCATTGAATCCCAACAAAATGGTCCTTTTTCCATGAATGCCCTAACTTTGGACCTGGCATCCTTTGACCACCTGCCCAAAACCAGAGTTGAGGGTATCTCTGTGGCATCCATATGAACAAGGACCACCACAATGTGATCACATGGAATACCCAATGACTCCATCCTCATGCATGAACACTTAAAGAAAGTTCCATTAGGATAATGTGAGACTTGCCACTCTCGCTGTGCATCTCTGGATCGTGAAAGTGTATAAATCTCACACATAGGTGTGTATGTGCAGGAGCAAACCTTCAGGGTGCAAGCTCGTGAAAGCATTGGCCTGAACAATAGAAAAATTTCCCGTGTAAGTGAATTTGCAGCCGATCTCTCAAGAGAATGCAATGGTGTCTGCATTACCAAATCCCCAACAATAGATTGCAAATCAATGTGTGCTTCCCAAGACCTCATCTGAGTTATGCACCGAAAAAACTGCTCAACGAAGTCCTTCAAGTTATGTCTAGAGTGTACAAACTTGCTGAGTATAGAATGCAAACCTTCACACCTCGAGGTCGTTCAGAAACCACCGAAAAAATGTCTGCGGATATATGCAGTGCCCCACATTGCTCTCTTGGCATAAAGATCACACACCCACTGATTAGTCTCGAGACCAAGTTCCGATACAACCTTCTACCATCTTTCCTCAAACTCAAATACCTCAGTCAAATAACATGCATTTTTTGAATTCAGATGTAAACACTGGATTGCTAATATTTGAAGTAGCATTCCTAATTAAATGCCAAGCACAGAGTCGATGATAAGCACCTGGAAATACAGCTTCAATGGCCTTCTTCATTGCACCGTGACCATCAGTTATAACACATCCAGGTGCCTTCCTTTTCATTGCTTCAAGAAACTGCTGAAGTAACCAAGTGTATGTTTCTTCCGTCTCGTTTGCAACTAGTGCTGCAGCAAATACAATTGTTTGGTTATGATGGTTTACACCAGAAAAAACCACAAGCGGGCACATGTACTTATTCTTACGATATGTTGCATCAAATGCTAACACATCCCCAAAAAGATGGAAATCTAGCTGACTGCAATTGTCTGACCAAAACAGGTGAACCAATCGCCCATCTTTATCTGCCAAGTATCTTACAAACATTCCTGGGTTCCGCTCTGCCATTGATTCTAACAACTTAAGACACGATTTTGCATCCCCACTAATGAGCTTCCTTTGTTTGTCTATTTGGTTATACATATCTCTTTTCAAAAACGGAACATTTTCGTGGCCTCCTGCGGTCTGCACAAACGATGCATAAATTTGTGGAGTCCTAATGCCAACCTTAAGCATCATATTCATCTGATTAATAGCTACCGCGTTCATCATCCTGTGTCCGGGAAGCATGAAAGTTAGTGTGTCCTCAAGCATCTTGTGATTATGAACTTCCTGAAAATAGATTATTTCCATCTTCCACTTTCCCTGTGTACATGTACACGCATCTCAGCCTCACAACCACATCTGGTCTCTGGCTTTAGTTCCCTTTTACGTTCTTCACAATCATTGTGCTTTCTAAATCCCTACCTAAAGCAAACAAAAGACTGTTGTGTAACCTCGTTGTTCATGTTCCGCCGCGACCGGTACCTTCTTGCGGCAAACCCGTTCATCTTCGCATATAGGTTATAGAAAGCAAAAGCAACTTCCCGGTCTGCAAAATGTAACATTTTAATCTGATCAGCCCTAATTTCCTTCCAATTCATACAACCCAGATCAGTCAGCCGATCAATTCCCCTTTCTTCCCAGTTGTCATAAAAGCAATCACCGTATACATCATCATCGATGCCTTCTGCACCTGACTCAGCTGAATGTCCCCCAACCCCCTCGAAATCATCTCCATCGCTCGCTGCATTCTCCTCGACGACCCCTTCTTCTTGGAATGGTGCATACATCGAATTGTTATAATACCTGTCCGGATCTTTCTCTAATAATGACCTGCAACGCATCACACATCACATAAAACAATGAAATAAAGGTACTCTTGCCTGTACTCCAACCACAATGATTTACTTCAATGTATAATGTAGAACTCTATATAATGTATACTATACAACTCCATTAAGAAATTCAAACAGAACAACTGCTTACCATTAGCTATCGATCATCACCATTAGCTAATGAACTACTTACCTTTGTGTAGCTCATACTTTTCTTTCTAATTTTCATTTTCAACTCAAACGTAAACTAATTACCAAAACAAAAATTACTAATATCTAATAACAATTCATAACAAGTCAAAGGTAAAATGATTTAATTTGTACAAATAAAAAATATTTTTAGTTATTAGACAAAAACAACTTCTTCACAATAATTTATAACTATTAGCTCAAAATTTTTTTTTTAATTTTTTTATAAGAAAATAGGATACTAACCTTTCAAATGGTTCTCCTTGTAAAATGAGAATTGCATTTCAAAGCCAAAGAATTTTAGGGTTTTTCCATGCTTCAAACGGTTCTCCTATTTATTGATGCATAGCATATTACTTACTTGTTCTAATTGATCTCCAATAGAACATACCTCAACTAGAAAATCATATAGACATATACAACAAAAATATTAAACGACTACTTTATTCTTCATTCTTTCAAAATAGCAAAAAATGGGGAACACAAACAAAATGTACTTACCATCAACAGTCGATCTTAAAGAATACAGATGTCTTGAAAGTCTTCATAATGTTTATGCTTCAAAGTGTAGGTTCGCTTGTCTATGTTTCCATGGCTATCACTGGCATCCCAGATTGAATGCATAACTACAGCTCTTTCCGAATAAAATTTTCTTAAAGATTACCATCCGTTAAACATTTTTATTTTTCATTTTTCACTTGTTTTTTTTTAACTTTTTCTCATTCATGGAGTTCCTTTTTTTGTTTTTTGTATGGTCATGAATTAAAAAAAAAAGTTTAACAAACATTCTTGCTAAATTACGAATTGGGCTGGCCCACATGATAAGTTCAATAAAACAACTTGGGCTGCATTATGTAGGGGATAGAGTCCAACCATTTATTAAATCTTATGGGTCATCTTTAGAAATACTATGTTGTGCCTTTTTTCAGAACCTGAATCTTTTAGGGGTCAAACACAATTTTATAATAAACCTGAAAACCCAAGTTAAAGTGTGTCAGATTGTAGGAGGCGTTCCATTAGCCTCAATTGGACAGGCGCGGGCTAAAATCAACCATATTTAATATATAGCTTGTGTTCCATACTAGTATAACTACAAAAATAATCACTTTTAGCGGCCATTTATTTTTCTTTTAGCGGCAATAAAAATAGCCGCTAATACATTTACTGGCAATTAGACATTAGCCATCTTATGCTTCGCCGCTAAAAGGTTTTAGTGACCATTATAACATTTGTCGGTAAAGACCATTTTAATGGCCGCAAAAAGTATATAACTTTTAGGGGCAATTTTCTTGGCAATTTATATGGCCATTAAAAGTAATTCTAAGATGGAAACATTGTTCACTTTTAGTTGCCATTACTATTGCCACTAAAATTCATTTTACCGGCAATTTATATAGCCACTAAAAGTTCTAAAATTATAATATTATTCACTTTTAGCTGCCATTACTATTGCCGCTAAAATCTTAAATTTTTTTTAATTATACTCACTCTTTTAGAAATAACAACCTATCTTTTTTTTTTTAATTTCAAATTATTTTTACCAACAATTATTATTATTATACATAATACAAAAATACTAAAATTAATTACTACAAAATAAAATATTTCATTAAATTCAAAATATTTATACACAAATTTCTCTTGAAAAATAATAAAGCATAATACAAATTTTTACTATAGTTACAATCTACATACATCTAGTCCATTAACCATTATACTATAGTTACAATCTAACTGCATCATCCAAAACATATATGAGAGAATCAAAATAATTGTGACAGCAAAAAGTAAAATTCATCTTTGTTTCTGTTTGCTGCTTTTTCCCTAAGCCTCTGCAAAAATAAAGGAAATATAAGGGGAATCTACTTTTTAATGTGGAACACAAGATGGGAAGACACTATTTATGTAAGTATTCCTTAGCTGGGAAAACACTGCTCAGGGACTACATTAACTCGTTCATGTGCATATTAAATTAAGATATTGTAGTCTACTGTAAATCGATAACAACGATGGTTTGAAATTGATAGATCTAATTAATGACATCCAAAACAAGAATTGTATCAGATACCTCTCCAATAAACCCAACGATGGACTTCTACCTTCTCCATATCGCTCAAACAAGTATTTCATGAATCTGTTAACACAAATCAGGTCGAGTTAAAGGCTACGTTGCATACTTGCATTTAGTAACCTAGCAAATCTATTAACACAAATCTGTATACAACACTCAATGGATTGAATTAGTTAATATGATTTACTAATACAACTAAGAAAAAAAAAAGTGAAACTTCATGCAAGAAATCTGGAGATGAAAAATAAGTTGTTAACATGGTCTCCTCAAACCAGTTAAAGGAACCGCAAATGTTGGTGATTTATGACACTGCGACTATACAAGATAAGCAGCAACTACTTGGAGAAAGAAGAGAGATAGAGCTTCCTCACGTACCACTTTCATACATAGAAACACCACAATTTTGATCAATGAGGAAAGGAAACCTACAAAAGAATGTCACAGAAGCAAGTTCAAAATAAATATGATATTTGAAAAGAAAAGAAAAGAAGAGCATCAAACTATTACACTTGCATTAAATATGTTGTGAAATGCACGCAACAAAAGATTTTTAAAAAGAAATCAAAATGAACATCTGGAACAAGTTTTTTCTTTTGCAATAACTAAAGGAAATTTTGTCCCATCACTATCTACTTCCATCAGAGTTGCTCCACACTATTGAGAAAATTTAATAGGCATCATTAACCAGATATAAACTTAAAAATGTTCAATGAAACGTTATTTATGTAGGAAATAAAATAAAACAAAAAGTAATAATCCCCACATGATTAGACCAAAAATATCCAAAAATAAAAAATGTAGCCCCCCTTGCTTTCTGATTGAAAATGTTGCAAATTAAAAATATATTTATAAGAACAAAAAAAGCGAAAAAGAAAAGAAAAAGGAGGGGGGAGAGAGAAGATTCACAAGCACATTATGGAAGCATATATACCTTCTCTAAAATTTGGGGAGAAGATTCACAAGCACATTATAGAAGTGTACATAGCTTCTCTAAAATTTGTATTGCACTCTGACTAGCAGCTCTATATTTTTTAACCTAAGACAAAAACAGATATACTTAACCATAAAGCACATATAATACAGGAGAAAATAGAATTTCATCAAAGTCACTTTTGCATCAATTGCACAAAAAAGTAAATTGCACATTTAGGAAATAAAATTCAACCTACTCAGCAATTTACAAATCTAAACTTATCTCCATGTAAAGCATAATATGAGCTTATCAATAGAGACAACCAGGGCCCATTCACTCTTGTCAAATGTTCTTACATCCTCTCCGGCAACCGTTATGCAACCTCTTGCTGGCTGCATAATAAAATACCATTTGGCACCATCAATTCTCGAAACAACGAAATAGATGAAACTTCAACTATCAACTTATGAAACAGAAGTTAAACCTCATAGAATCGAGCCAATAGCTATAATATGGTACTTTTGCTTGCGCCACTAGAACCTACCAGTGCAGTTACAGTTCCACAATTTAGTTTTAAATTTAACCTGTGTAAGATTTCCACATCTGGCCTTAAAGGATAAGAGAAATAGACATCTGCAGTATAAAATAGGCAAGTAAGAATACTTAAAAGAGAAAAGGAAAAAGAAATATATTGTGTTAATGTGATACTTAGTCGTCACTCTATTTATTATAATAAGACAAGTTCACATGCATGAGTTTTGTTACATAATACATTAAAACAAACTTTAGATTGGACAGTTCCTCGCAGAAAAACTAAATTAAGGAGAAAAAAATTAAGATAATAAAGCTTGCACAGAAGAACATTAGCAAACATGGGTCTTGAAGCAGTTAAGCTATTCATTAGAAAAGCACAACGGAGTGGATAAGAAGAATGATGCAGTAGAGATACCTTCAAGACAAACATCTCCAGACCAAGCCAAGCTAAATAAATTGCTAGATGTTTTTAGTGCCAACATGTAATGCATTTGGTTCTTTTCAGTTGAACTATTTAGAGAGGAATAATTTATATTTCTCATCATCCACTGCTTTCTGTTGTCTTAGTTCTCTTTCTAAGCCGTAAGCAAGAGAATCATCAACCTGAACTCCAGAAAAAACAGAGTTGATCTTGTCAACGGCCGCAAAAGCTCCTCGAAGATCCCCAACGGTAGTAATGAGTCCTTGAACCTAAATGATATAATATCAGACAGTCAAGGGAAGATCAAGAGATAAGATGAAATAAATAACAAGTCACAACTTAATTTCCTTACAGCGAATGTTAAAGTGAAAGTATATCCAATAAAAGATGCCATAGCTCCTATAATAAGAAATGGTTGTCATCATCCTATAATACATTAAGGTTTAGATACAACATTACAAGGATGAACAAAATTATACCTTGTAAGAGAATCTTTCCCCATCAAATTTGACTTTGGGGCTTTTCCTCATATTGTCAAAAACATCTTTGTTTGCCCTCATATCCACATAGTAAGCCTCATTTATCAGTTCTGGTGTAAAATCCTGCCTTGTCTGCAATCAAACACAACCATAACAATCACTAAGTAACCTCGTTTGAATTTTCATTAACAATTTAATACTCCAAATAATTTATAGAATTTGCAATCCGCTTTGATCACTACATCCTTTTCACAGGGTCCATGTTCTTAAGACTTTTAAGCAATACCAGGGAACCTCAAATAAGAAAGAACAAGTACAGGAATTCAATGCAGCACTAAACCAGATACCTCACCATTGTCATGCGCTGTCAACAATTTCATAATAAACAAAATTAACCATATTGACTCAAACCAAGGTTGTGCTGACCAAAATCCAAATTTAGAAGAGAAAAAAGAAGGGAACATTCGACGGCGAGTAATCATTCAATTCAACCATTATTTCAGAAATCCAGTATCTCAGAATAAGCAAAAATTAACAAACTCAATCAGAAAATCAGAAAAGCTAGAAACTCGTATTATTAACAAAAGTACAAAACACGCAAAATTAAATTGAAGCAGTAGTGCTTACCGGCGGCGAAGGAGGAAGGGAAGTGACGGCAACGGAGGAATCGGAAGTGAGCTCGAAGAGTGCATGTTGACCTCGGAGAGAGAGAGAGAGAGAGAGAGAGAGAGAGAGAGAGAGAGAGAGAGAGAGAGAAGACACGACGACCGATCGAGCAACCTTCAAGACGGTGATGGCACAGGATGAACGCTTCCTTTGTGCGACGGCGACGAGAAGAGAAACGATGAGAACTAAGAAAAGTTCAGTGATGAGAAGAGTGCGACGGCACCCTCTACCGGAGGAGAAGAGTTTGGCAATGAGGGATTGTGATGGTGGCTGGTTTAGGGTTAGGTACTTAGGTTTTTTAGAGAGTAAAAGGAAGGGGGTAACTGGTGAGGTAGTAGGTGTCCGTAGAATTTGTGTTATAAAAAATTTATTTTAATAAAAATAATAGCAGCCATAGTATAACGGCCACTAAAAATTTTTCATTAAAGATAATTTTTCTTATATTTTGATGAAAAATAATACCAGCTATAATAGTATGGCTACTAAAATTTTTTTATTAAAAATAATTTTTTATATATTTTTAGTGACAATAATAATAATTCCCATTATAATATATAGTATTAATGGCAAATATATAATAACCACAAAAACATAACTTAAATAAAAAAAATAACGACAATTATATTATTGCCACTAAAAATTTGTCAGTAAAACTAATTATTCTTGTAGTATATACTCTCCTCGTCAAAGTATGCTACAATTTCAACGACTTATAAATTTATGGCATTGATGCTCACTAATGAATGCTCGCTAGTTACAGATTTGGAGTTGAACAATCCTAAACTTGGTTATCATGATGTAAACAGGAAAAAAGTTGTAGAAAGTATGATTCGCTTAATTTTTTTAATTATTTGATAAGATGTGGTCTTTTATCTTACATTCTTTAAGTAGGTTAAAAAATATATAAAAATAAAAAATAATAAAAAATCACACTTTAGTAAAATAACTGAAAAGATCCACTCCTCTCAGGTAATTAGGCAAAAATCATTTGGTTCAACGTTGGACATCTTAAGATACATGCATTCCAAGGATAGTTATTAGTTTTGCTCTTATTTTGAAGTGGAATAATAATATATAACAGTAATTAATCATATATTCTCATCTCAATTTTACATGATATATAGGATAATGTATTATTATTGCTGAAATTAAGAAGAAAACCAAGTATTAAAACAAAATGTAATTAGCTATTAGTTTGGTAATTATTTATGTAAAGGCGAAAAACATGTTAATGTTGGGTTGGGTTTTTCCTTGAAAAGATAGCACCAATGAGTGGAATGAAGGACTTCTTCTTGGTGTTCCTCCTAAGAGAAGGATGCCTTTCCAACTTTTCAGGAGGAGGCTGCAGCATCACATGATGACGAGACTCTGAGGGTGGATTGGCGAAGGTGACGTACCTCTTCTTCTGGAACTCATCCTCGAACCTCGAACTCTTAACTTGAAAAGTGGTTAAGTTCTCAACAAACTTGACGTCTTCTTCAATCTCATCATCTACTGGTGGTGGTGGTGGATGAACATCAACATGCTTTTCTGTTTCACTCATTTGCTTCAGTTGTTGCAGCTCTCGCTTGGTGCGTTCTAGCTCTTCCTGAAGAGAAGAAAGACAATGCGCCATTAACATGCTTTCCTCTTTTGCTCTCTCCAAGTTTTCTCGCGTTTCCTTTAGCTCTGCCGCAACCTCCCCGATCTTCCAATAACTTTCCTTCTCTCCACTCTGAACATATGCAAGCGATATATGAATAAGCTTAACTGATTAATATAACGAAGGTATATTATATTGTATATGGTATGTACAAGCTAAGAGTAAATTAAAACACACAAAAGCATATATTAATGTTATTTCCACAGTCTGTTACTCATTGAATGATAACCATTTCTATTTGCGCTTTGCACCCTGCTGCAAGCAAAGCATAATACTCATCTTACATAATATCATAGCAAAGGTTAGAGATTATTATTAAATATATATTTGGAATTAAGATTTTAATACACAGTTAGTCGGTTTTGTCACACGCCAATGCAAGAAAAGTATTGATTCTCAAAGTTACACGTAACACGAATTTAACTAAGAGGAATGCTAGCAAAATTTATTATTTTTGTTTAATAATTAATTATTAATATTTAAAAATATATATTAAAAATATATTATTAGATTAGACTAAAAAAATTAGACAAATAATTAAAATTGCTGATAAAAAATAATAAATTCTACTAATATTTAAATTTTTCTCTTTAAGTAGTAAACCAATATTTTTTAGCTAACTTTTTTTATGTTTAAATTTTAAATTTTAAATTCTAGAACCTCAATTTTAATATTAGATCTTTCAAAGATAAGAATTAAACATAATTTCATAAAAAATA
The DNA here is from genome assembly GCF_003086295.3 of Arachis hypogaea. Taxonomy (NCBI): domain Eukaryota; kingdom Viridiplantae; phylum Streptophyta; class Magnoliopsida; order Fabales; family Fabaceae; genus Arachis; species Arachis hypogaea. The sequence goes on along the minus strand of NC_092052.1, from coordinate 109,024,938 downwards.
ATTAATATTAACTATTTAAAAATTAATTCCTATGCTTCTTCACATAATATGTAATTAACAAAATATTTAATTATTCTATTGACTTTTATAATTTTATTAAATTTTAAATTAAATACTTATAATTAAAAAATTTATAATTAAATTTTTATATTATATAAATATTTTTAAATAAATATCTCAAATTATTTTTTGTTAACAAAAATATTTTTAAAATATTTATTTTTGTATTTAATGTAAAATAAATTATAGAATATTCTAAAAAATATTTTAAAATTATTATATTTTTTTAGAAATAATAACTAATAAAAACTTAATTATGAATTTTTATTTAATATAAAAAATTCAATTACAAGCTTTTAAATCGTAAAGACCTAATAAAACCTTAACAAAATATATAATACTTGGTGGTACATTGGTACAACACTCTTGAACCAAAGAGACCCCAGTGGCATCTAGCCAAATAGGCCAAGATAAAAAGATTATTAGCTGAGAAAATTAAGTGGCATCAATTCAATTGGTGATGACTGTGAATGAGTGTTGAAATACTCGAATTGGTGAAATATGGTATACTCACATACACATAGTTTGATAATCATTGAGGTGCATGAAATGGTGCATATATATAAATGAGAAATATATAGAAGGAACCTGGTGTTTAAGGTAGGTTGTATTAGCATAGACGTGTCCAGCGAGAACTTTGTCACCGAACAATGAGACAGCTTCCTTGACAGACGTGAAAGGCGCCCTTGTATCTATCTCTGCATTTCTCACCGCCGTTACACCCTCTTCCCTATTCTTCATCATCTTCGCCTGAGACAGAGAAACAGAGAGAGATTGAGAGAACAATAATAAGAGGTGTTGTGTTGGTTACAATTAAGTACTACGAGTAGTGATGTGAAAAATGGAAGCTTCTTTTCTTCGCGTCCACTTCACATGTTTGAGGGCTTAGGCGGTGGGGTGCGGGTGGATGCTCTGCAATATATGTTGCTCCTAAATTAATGGCCCAAAGTTTTAGTATTATTATACTCTTCACCCATACCCAACTTCTTCATGAATCAAGTCTCTTTTTCCTACTAAGACTCCTCTTAATATAAAAAGTACTTGGAATTAAAGAAACTTGTGCTTGAGATGTTCGCACAAGTGCTCAATTTGGTGCCTTCTGTCCCACACTACTTGGCCTTTAATTTTACTAAATCTCATACTAAATTAACAGTGAAAAGGGCCATTTTATCAATATATCACCTTTTTTTCAAATTTATTATAATATTTTTAAATTTTTTATTTATATGTTACTATTTGTCATAATAGTATATTAGTATTTTTTATTTTGTCTATTAAAATATTTAATTTATTCTTACATTATTCATATTCTATATTATTGATTAGTGATTACTACTTCAGCTTAAAAAAAAAAAAAAAAAGCGTGATTAAGAAGACGAAAAGAACTTCTCTCAAGACGGAGAGAATTCTCTCGCTAGGAAAGCACCTCACAACATCAAATTCTGCTTCTTGAAACATTGTTCCTATCGTTATTTGTCTAGGCATGATAGTCTTCTTATCAACTATTATCACCATAATCAAGTCAATCTTTTTCTTCCTAGTTATCCTTTTTTTACCGTCATCTTTTTTCCAAACCAAAGCTTTTTTATTCTTAATAACCATAGTACCTGCCTTAACCTCCTGATCTTTGAATACCACATAACTACTCACTCCTTCAATTAAATATCTCTCATACTCATTTAGCTAAACTTGTTCTCATTGTAAGAATCGGAGTTTTAACGAATAAAATCATTTAAATGCTCAAATTAGATTCCGGAAAGTTAGGATGAGAATTTGGGAATTTAAATATGATTTTTGGACTCCGTAGGTTTTTCTGAGTCAGAAAATATGTTTTTTGCGAAAAATCGTGAAAAACCGTGAATCGGCAATTGAACCGGTTCAAGTCTGCCTGGTACTGCGCAAGAAAAAGTGAAAACAGTTGAAAACCTTAGAAAATATTAGAAATGGAAAACCGGGCGTTAATTTTAAAGGTTTGGCTCGAAGTTGGATCAAATGGACTAAAAAGGCTAACGGGTTGGACTGGGCCCAAGTTGGGCCCAAGTCCAACATATATAAGGGTTCATTAATGAACCCTCATCTCATAAACACACAACCACAGCAGAAATTGAGAGAAGAGGAGGAAGAAGAAGAAAACACTATTCACATATCTCTTCTTTTCGCGATATCTCGAGCTACAGTACTCCGATTTGCGTGCCATCAACGGCTACGCGTTCCTTGTGAAGAGCTCTACAAAACCCATATAAGAAACTGGTATGGAAAGCTCGAAATCCTCTCAGTCCTTCTCCTGAAAATTTTGGGTTTATTAGGGTTTTGGGTTAAATGAGTTTTTGTGATTTTGGATGTTTAGGTTTGCTCTAATCCTTGCTTAGCATTGGATTTTGGCTATCAAATCTGTTGGAAAAGGTAAGAGACATTAAACCCTTGTGATATTATGTTTAAATGGAATCCTAGGTTGATTTGTGATGGTTTATGCATATATAGTTTGATTATTGTGAGTTTGGAGCTTGTTGGTGTTTGTTGGAGTTGCATTGGTGGCTTGCTTGTGGTGGAGAACTCAACTAGTGCCATTTTGGAGTTTTGGTTCATATAGGTGATGCACCACTATTTCATGGTACATCTTGTGCTTAATTGAGTGGATTTTATCCACTATTCTCACACTTATTCATGTAAATTGCATGTTTTACATTTTCCTTCCTGATTTTGTGCTATGATTGAAAATATGTTTCTTTGGTCTTAATTTAGCTAATTTTAATCCTCTCTTATTACCATTCGATGCCTTGATATGTGTGTTAAGTGTTTTCAGAGATTACAGGGCAGGAATGGCTTAGAGGATGGAAAGGAAACATGCAAAAGTGGAAGGAACGCGAGAAAATGAAGTTTTGAGAAACTGGCAGCGACACGCACGCATGGACGACGCGGACGCGTGCCTAGCGCAGAACACGAGCGACGCGTACGCGTGACTGACGCGTACACGTGACAAGAAAAATCACCAAACGACGCGCACGCGTGACCTACGCGTACGCGTGACAGACGCCAGGTGCAGAAAGTTGCAGAAAGCGCTCGGGGAGATTTCTGGTCTCCTTTTCGGCCCAATTCCAAGCCCGAGAACACAGAATAAAGGCTGTAGAATGGGAGAATCACAGACACAACTTTCATTCACAATTTTAGGTTTTAGATGTAGTTTCTAAAGAGAGAGGCTCTCCCCTCTCTCTAGGTTTTAGGATTTAGGATTTCTTCTTTCAATTTCTTCTCAGATCCAGGTTCAATGTTCCTTTAATTTAGTTTCTTTTCTACTTTTACTTGTTCTAGCTTTCTAGTTTATTTATTTTCCTTGTTGATTACTTTATGTTGACAATTTGGTTTATGAACTCCATGTTAGAATTGATTTTCTTATTCAATGCAATTTGAGGTATTTCATATTTATGATTTTAATTTAGCATTTTACATTCTTAGCCTTGAATTGATTAATTGGACACACTTGAGTTATCAAACTTCTTTGTTGATTGATAATTGGAATTTGCTTGTTAGTTTGGATCCCTCTAAAGCTAGTCTTTCCTTAGGAGTTGACTAGGACTTGAGGAATCAAATTGATTAGTCCACTTGACTTTCCTTTATTTAGTAAGGGTTAACTAAGTGGGAGCAGTGAACAATTCTCATCACAATTGATAAGGATAACTAGGACAAGACGTCCAGTTTTCATACCTTGCTAAGAGTTTTCTTAATCATTAATTTACTTTCTTGCAATTTATTTTTCTTGTTCTTTATTCAAAAACCCCAAAAAGATAATCTTCCATAACCAATAATAAATACACCTCTCTGCAATTCCTTGAGAGACGACCCGAGGTTTGAATACTTCGGTTATTAATTTTATTGGGTTTGCTTTAGTGACAAACAATTTTTTGTACGAAAGGATTCCTTGTTGGTTTAGAAACTATACTAGCAACGGGAATTTATTTGTGAAATTCTAAACCGTCAAAAGTCCGATCGTCAATAGGAAATCGACCAAGGTATGTTTTCGGTTTTCTCTATGTAGTATATAATATTCATGGACACTTAGGCTAGTGACCCATAGGATAGGTTTGAATTAAAAATGGTTGATGAGTGTTGAATGTTGTTGTATGTTGATTGATGATGAATTGATGGTTGTTGAGTTTGATTATGATGAATGATTTGTGGTGTTTAGAAGTGATTTGTGTTGATATATGATGTTAATGTTGATGATTTGGTACCTATTTGGGGGGGGGGGGCTAGCACACCCTGTGCGAGTGAACAGACTTTACAAATTTTAGTACCTGTGCGTACACACACCCCTGTGCGTGCGCACACTTTCAAAATCTTCCTGGGCATGCACACGCACACCCCTGTGCGCACGCACACGCCCTGTTTTTCAAATTTTAACTTTGTTTTCAACTATTTCACTTTTCCAACAAGGTTGTAAGCTTCTATAACACCATTTTAAGACTATTGGGCTTATTCTTGAGCATTGAAACAAGGAGAAAGATCTTAGGAGAATTTAATTGGGTTTTACATTAGAAAGTTAGAAAATGGAGGCTTAGGTTTCTGGTGTATTGAGGATGGGTTTGGTTGAGAGAGAAGAAAGAGTAGTGAAATGGGTGATGGCCGACAATGAATTGAGAAAACTGATGAACTAATGAGTTCGGAATGGAAATTATGAATTTGATGATGGTTGTGATGAGTTGAGGACTCGAAAAGGAATGAATGACCTTGATGGATGTTGAGAGTGTGCCAGGCACTATATCCTTGGGTTAAGTATGAGAGTGTGCAGGGTATTATATCCTTAGGATTGACTATGATTGATAATTTTTTCTGCTGCAAGAGTGTTTCAGGCACTATATCCTTGGGTTATGCAGGCGAGTGTGCCCGGCACTATATCCGTGGGTGAACAGAGTATGCCCGACACTATATCATGGGTCAATAGAGTATGCCCAGCACTATACCCATGGGAGTGGCAGAAAAGCTACATCCAAAAGGATGTGTCAGGTTGGGATTTATAGACCGACAAGTGATATCACGAGCCAACAGGATAGACATTCATCATATGCATCTCTTATGTGCTTTCCTGCTTTGATTACTTGAGTTTGCCTAATTGAATAATATGCCTACTTGCTTCTTGAATTACTTGTTACATATTTGAATATTACCTATGGTTTTCTTGCTTGTATTATCTGTGTTTGTCTGGTTTTTGAGGAGGCTAGGTAGGCGGTGGTGATGGGATCGCACTGAGGTAGGATGGCAAAGGCTATGGGACAGCGGTGACTAGTTTAGTTAGTAACCCCCTAAGATAGATCGCCCTTTTAGTTATGATAAGCTTTTAAGTTATGTTAAGGTTTTATATATGCTTTAAGGTTTTAGTATACTTTAAGGTAAATCTGTGATGGATATGAAGTTCTAGGATTGCCTTTGGCGTCCCGGGGTCTTATATCCTACATTTTTGGGCACTGTTACCATACTGAGAACCTCCGGTTCTCATACCATATTTCTGTTGTTGTTTTTCATATGCAGGTCGCAACCCACCTCGGTGAGTTATCTGGATGGTGACAGAAGCAGAGGATCCTGTAGCTCTTGGAGTCTTTTTTATTTATTTTGTTTATACATCTCTCACTTTTGTATTTTGCTTTTGCCTAGAGGCTTGTATTGAGAGAGAACAACTTGTATAAGCTGTTTTTTTATTGTTAGTTTCCTGTATGGTCTGTATATCGCTAGCTGGCTTAAACTCTGCGAGTCTGGCTAGATTCTTATGTTATTATACTATTATCTTTTGTTATATTATACCTATGTCTTGTGCATTAAGTTAGAAGTTTCGTTAGTACGTTTTGCGCTTTTTTTTTCAAATCCTATTTTTGAGCTATATCCTTCATCAAGCTTCTAGATTATATTAATTCTTTCTATATATTATATGTATGAGTTTAGAACTGTCGTAATCTCTGATTATCCTTTGCTTTACGATGCGAGGTAAAGCTTAGGCTAATTAGGGTGTTACACTCATCTCCTTTATTTATCAATATATCTCACTCACCCAATAATTATGCATCTGACCCCATCACTCTATCCTGCCTCATTTTATATAAAATTGTCTTTACCTGTCAAATAAAAGCATCGACACCTACCTGTGTATAAGCATCAACATTACTAACATTATCCACTTATCATTTGTACTATAAATCCCAAGTAAACCCAGCCTTACTAAGTTAAACTCTTTTCTAACTTATCATCTACTCACCATGGCCAGACCAAACATAGGCACTGATCCCATAGAAGAAACCACCATCATCTTTGTAAAATCTAGATAAACAGTATATAATTATTATGGAAATACGTATTGTATTAGGATTAGCTAGACCAACTTAAGTCTATCCTGTACTACATGCGAGAGAGTTAAAACTGTAGAAATGATGAGAAAATGATATAGAATACAAATTCGGATACTTATCTTAAAGGTTTTGCCTCAAGATAGAGCCAAACTGACCAAAAATCACCAAACGGGCTCATGTTGGACTCAAAGTCCAAGCCATAATATAAATTGATAGCCAATTCAGCAAACTTTCCTTTCATTTGAGTGAGGGAGAAGCTGAATGAAGGAAGAAGAGAGGTGAGAAAACAAACCCTTTTGACATTATTCATCACAAACTTTAAATCCTCATAACTTTCAATCCGTAGCTCTGATTGGCGAGCCGATTGTGGCCATGCGTTGCTCTTCTCATCCTTTTCAATTCTATGTTATATTATGGTGAATAAATCTGAAATCCTTGCTCCATTTTTTGAATTCTTTTCTGTTTCATATTTTTGGGATACATGGTGTTGAAATCTTGTGATTTTGGTTCTTTAACAGTACTTTAACATGGATTCCAAGTGAGTTCCAACCCAAATTCAAGTAGGTTAAGGTAAAGAAGCTTTTTCACTTTGAATTTTTCCAATTCTATAAGCCCTAGGTTGAGGAAATTGTGAATCTTGTTGTGAATAGCTTAATTGTTGAGTTGATTGTTGTGGGTTGATGCCTCGTGGATTGGTAGAAGCTTGAGTTAGCTTGTATTTGGAGCAGGATTGTATTCAAGGATCGCTTTGGTGTGGATTTTGGTGGAGCTTGGATCGGTGGAGGTTAGAATTACCGAAGAAGAGTTCTCCCGAGGTTGAGACTACCGTCAATGACGGTACGGATCTTAATTTTGGATAGACATTGTATAACACTATGTGAAAACCTTGGTTAATTATCCCTAGGATAGCGTTGAATAAAAATAATTGATGTTGTGGATGATTGATGCTTAGTGTGAATTTTGTGTTGGTTGATGATTGAAATGATGATGTGTATTAGCATGAATTTAAGTAATAATGCATATATATGGTTAAATTGAAAAGTATTGTGGTATGTTCGCCTATGAAAGGCTAAGTTATGAGAATTGGGTCGGAGGCCGTGCTAGGGTGAGGTGTCCCCTATTTGGTAAGTTATGGTAAGTTGGTGAAATTGATTGAGTGAATTGTTTCCCTTGTCATGTTTATGATATTGGATTGCTTGTGAATGATGCGTGAACTTTGGATTTTTTTTTTAATGATTAAATGTGTTGAATTGGAAGATTGATTGAGGATGAAAATTGATGGATGAAGAGGGATTTAGTGTATAAAGTATGGTTTAAATTTGGGTATTGAAAGGAAAGAATGGTTATTGGTTTGAAAAGTAAGGAAGTTACAAAATTATAATTTTAAAGGTGCAGAATTTTGTGTAAAAAGTGAATTTTGACCAACTTCGATGGGCCATAACTTGGCGCTTGGAGTTTGGATTTGGGTGAAAACTGAATTTTGTAGCAAAAGTTTTGCAAGTTTGAAATTTGGTGTCAAAAACTAAATTCTGGAGAGTTTGCAGAATGTTGGGGCCATGCGTACGCACGACCCATGGGTACACTTGAGGTGGCTTCCCGAATTGAAACCATCCATGCGTATGCATGACATCTTGTTTTCAAAAATAATTTTGGACTATTTAGCCCTCCCAGTCTGTTTATAAACCCTTCTAACCTCCGTATTGAGTGGAATAACCAATAATGAAGCTTTGAATACATTGGAAAGTGATATAATGAGATGAATTGATTGATTCTAGAATAACCACTTGATAAATCGGATAAAATTATTGCAGGGATGGTAGTTTTATCCCGCCTGCGGTGAGGACGGAGGTTCCATCGCGCTCACATGTTAATGAAATTGGCAAATTGATATGTGATTCAGGGTTTACGAAATTCAAATTGATGAAATGGATAAGTAATGTGGGTTAATGAGCTGAGCCATTTATGAATTACTAAAAGACACTAATAATGACTGAGTATGACCTGATTGGCTGGATTGACAAGGTCTGGGTAATATCCCGCTTGTATATTGATTAGATATATATCTGTTAGTGGCAAGGTCTGGGTGTTATCCCCCTTGTGTACTGATTTCATTTTTCTTTGGAACCTACACCGGATAAGGACAGAGGTCTCATCCAGCGTGTTTCATGGTTGCGGTGTAGTTGTGGGAACGGAGATTTTATCCCACACGCGGTGAGGACAGTGGTTTCATCCCGCTCACGAGTTAATAGAATTGAAATAATTGGTAAATAATTGATGCTAATAAATCTAATAACTTGTGAATTTGATTAAAGACTATGAATATGATTGTGGTGAAAGGCACTTGTATGGGTAGATGTAAGGATTGTGGCATTGTCCTACTTGCGTCTAGGATTGCGGTAAAAGGCACTTGCCTGGGTAGATGCACGGGTTATGGCGTTGTCCCACTTGCATTCGGGTTGTGGTGTGAAACACATGCTTGGGTGGACGCAAGGATTGTAATTAGTCGCACTTGCTCCGTGATATGGTGTTCTATGTCCGGGTTAGCTACCAGATGTGTCGGGTCTGGCATTATAACCGACACATGAGCACATGGCCAGTAGGACAGGCATGCATCATTTGCATTTGTGTGTATTGATTGGGTGTGCATCTTGTATATGGCTTGCCTTGTTGAATAATTGTATCTATATGCTATTTGAGCTAATTGCTTTATCTGTTCTCTCTATTTGTATATTCTTTGTATTAATTTGTATGTGTTTGAACAACTGAGAGATATCTTATACTGGCGATGGTGACGTTGAGGGTTGTTCTTGATGCGATGTGGTTCATTGATTGTGGTTGAATTTCTTTACTTGTGGTTGCTACTACTGAACTAATCATTAGATATGAATTGGAAATTTAAGAGGTTGAGACTAAACATTGAGAATGAATTGATATCATTGGGATTGAGTTTTGATATAGAATTACTGAATTTGGACAATTATGATATAGAGAGAGATGATGACTTGTATTGGGAAGAATTGAGATTTAGTGATCACTAAAAATAACTGAGATTTAGTATGTTTTCCTTGTTTGGTTTAGCAAAACCTTAGGCTTGGACCTTGTATCGATTGGAGTATAGGATTGCTAGCGGGTTCATATATTTTTATATAGTCTCTATTTGGAATTATTACCCTACTAGAAACCTTCGGATTCTCACAACCATTGTTGGATTTTGTTGTTTTTAGATGCAAGACATGACATGCCTCGTTGAGTGTGCTGGACTCTTTGGAAAACGAAGACTCTTTTGCATTTTATATCTAGTATAGTTATTCTCCACTTTTGTATAAGTAATTGTGTATCCCTCTTAGAGGTTTTATTTTAGAGAAACAAGATTTGAGTATACTTCCAATTTGTAATACTTTCTAGTCGGCCTTGTCTTCGCAGGTCGAGACTAGTATTTTCTATGTATCTTCTTTTGAATCTCACACACACACACACACACACACACACACACACACACACATACACACACACACATATATCTTTCTTTTTTGTATATTGACGTTATATATCCTTGACATTTTGTGTGAGATACACTTGTTGTTTTGTTATTCTTTTTTCACAGGCTCCTAGCTATATTACTATCTTTCGAATATATGTATGTATTTTGCTTTTATGCATTTTAATGCCTCACTGCCTATAATTTATGACTATAGCGTAAGACTTTGTGTGGTAGGGTATTACATCATGGTATCAGAGTAGTTCATTCCCGTAGAGCTTGATGGATGGACAGACTATGCTTTAGAGCATACTCTGAATTACGTGTATATGCTATTTAGGATATCTAATTGATAAATGTAACATAATTATTTATGAGTATGCTTTTGGACTTCGAAACATTAGACTTCGAGGATAGAGAGAAAAATGAGGGACGTAGATCGATGAGTAATACAGTTGACTTTATGGCTACCTTGGAGAATATGGCTGTTGCTATGCAAGCTACTACTGAGGTTTTGGGACAGCATGCTGGGAATGAAAATGGAGGTAATGGGCCAAATGGGGAAATGGAGGGCCGATGACCTTGGCCGATTTTCTGAAGGTGAATCCACCAACCTTCAGGAGTAAGACCAGCCCTACTAAGGAGAATAACTGATTTCAGGTCATGGAAAGAGCGCTGCAAGCTCAGCATATGCTGGAGGATCAGTATGTGGAGTTTGTCACGTACCATTTGGAAGGAAAAGCTCAATTCTAGTGGCAATGAGCTCGTTGTTTACTGCAGCAAGGTGATGCTGTGATCTCTTGAGATGCCTTCCGGGTGGAGTTTTATAAGAAGTATTTTCTGACCTCGATTAGGGTGGCAAAGGAGTTGGAACTGTTGCAACTAAAGCAAGGATCCATGATTGTGACTGAATACACCAATAAGTTTGAGGAGCTGTGTCGATTTTTGAAGGTTTACCAAGGTGCTCCAGACGACTATGAGGAGTGGAAGTGCATTAAGTATGAAGGTGGCCTCCGAGATTACATTATGAGTACTATGCTCCCCATAAAAATTAGAAGCTTTTCTGAGCTAGTTAACAAGAGCTGAGTGATAGAATAGTGCTCGAGAAAAACTGCAATGGCGGGGAGTGACCGCTGGGAGTACTATGAAAAGGACCAAGGCAAGATTTATGCACCAAGAGGCCAAGAATTTAAGAGAAGTGGGTACATCAAACAAATCTCTCAAGGTCAGAACAATTGTAGAAAGAATGATGGTCACCAAGGAAATGATAGAGGAAAATAGACAAAGGCTACTTTAGATGACTTGAGCTGTCAGAGATGTGAAAGCTACCACCTGAATAAGCCATGTCGTTTTGGTTCAAGCGTATGTTACAAATGCAGTTTTTCAAAGCATATGTCCTAGAATTGTCCACGTGGGAGGACTCAGAATGCAGCTAGATCTGATTCTCTGATCCGAGGTAATTGTGAAACTGGTAACCGAACTTTAATTGCTTTGCATGATATTTGAGCATGGCATTAATTCGTAACACATGATTGAATTATGAGAATCATGACTTTCAAATGAATTATCGGTTGATGACTTTATGTTATTGAGACAGAGAGGTTTTGGTTAGCACATATGAATAGTTAGGTTCTTTATGGCAAACGATCAGAGTGGCGCAGCGGAAGCACGGTAATTTTTGATAACTCTAAGGCTACTATGATGTGAAAGAGGGGTGTGGAATACAAAGTTATTTCAAAGGTTATCAAAAGGTTGAGAAACTATACGTTGAGATGAAGAAGAGTTTCTCTCACCTGTTTTCTTTCCATGGTCGAAACTTTGATGGCAAAATTTCTATTAAGGTGGGTAGGATGTAATACCCAAATAAACTGTATATTACGAAAAATGCATTCCAGTGTTAGGATTAGCTGGAACGACTTAAGTCTGTTCGATATTATGTGCGAGAGAGTTAAAACTGTAGAAATGACGAGAAAAATATTTAGAATACAAATCCAGATACTTATCTTAAAAGTTTTGGCCCAAGATAGGACCAAACGGACCAAAAATCACCAAACGGGCCCATGTTGGGTCCAAAGCCGAAGCCCACGATATAAATACTCCCCTTGATAGCCAATTCAGCACACTTCCCTTTCATTTGAGCGAGGGAGCAGCTGAATGAAGGAAGAAGAGAGGTGAGAAATCAAATCCTTTTCACATTATTCATCACAAACTTCAAATCCTCATAACTTTCAATCTGTAGCTTCGATTAACGAGCCATTTGCAGCCACACTTTGCTTTTCTCATCCTCTTCAATTCTATGTAAATATTGCATGAGTAAATCCAAAATCCCTGGTCTATTTTTGAATTCTTTCGTGTTTTGTATTTTTGGAGTACATAGTGTTGAAATCTTGTGATTTTGGTTCTTTAGGGATACTCTAGCATGGATTCCAAGTATGTTTCATCCCAAATTCGAGTAGGTTAAGGTAAAAAAGCGTTTTTTCTTTGGATTTTTCCAATTCTATAAGCCCTAGGTTGAGGAAATTGTGAATCTTGTTGTTAATAACTTAATTGTTGAGTTGATTGTTGCGGGTTGGTGCCTCGTTGATTGGTAGAAGCTTAAGTTGGCTTGTATTTAGTGCGAGATTGAATTCAAGGATCACTTTAGTGTGGATTTTGGTGGAGCTTAGACCGATGGAGGTTGGAATTATCGGAGAAGAGTTTTCCCAAGGTTCAGACTGCTGTCAACGAAGGTATGGATTTTAGTTTCGGATAAACATTATGTAACACTATCTGAAAACCTAGGTTAATTACCCCTAGAATAGTGTTGAATGAAAATAATTATTTTTGTGGATGATTGATTCTTAGTATGGATTTTGTGTTGGTTGATGATTGAAATGATGATGTGTGTTAGCATGAATTTGAGTAATGATGCATATATATGGTTGAATTGAAAAGTGTTGTGGTATGTTCACCTATGAAAGGCTAAGTGATGAGAATTGGGCCGGAGGCCGTGATAGGGTGAGATGTCCCCTATTTGGTAAGTTATGGTAAGTTGGTGGAATTGATTGAGTGAATTGTTTCTCTTGGTTTGTTTATGATATTGGATTGCTTGTAAATGATGTGTGAACTTTGGATTTTTTTTTTAATGATTAAATATGCTGATTTGGAAGATTGATTGAGGATGAAAGTTGATGGATGAAGAGGGATTTAGTGTATAGAGTATGGTTTAAATTTGGGTATTGAAAGGGAAGAATGGTTATTGCTTTGAAAAGTAAGGGAGTTAGAAAATTGTAATTTGAAAGGTGCAGAATTTTGTGTAAAAAATGAATTTTGACCAATTTCGACGGGTCATAACTTGGTGCTCGGAGTTTGGATTTGGGTAAAATTTATATTGAATTTTAAAATTGGGGAAGAGAATCTTAAAACTGTTCAAGAATGGGTGAAAACTGAATTTTGTAGCAAAAGTTATGCATGTTTGAAATTTGGTGTCAAAAACTGAATTATGCAGATTTTGCAAAAAGTTGGGGCCATGCGTACGCATGATCCATTAATACGCATAACACATTATTTTTCAGAAATGATGATTTTAGACTATTTAGCCCTCCCAATCTGTTTATAAACCCCTCTAACCTCCGTATGGAGTGGAGTAACTGATAATTAAGCTTCGAATACATTGGAAAGTGATATAATGAGATGAACTGATTGATTCCTAGATAACCACTTGATTAATCGGATGAAATTGTTGTGAGGATGGTGATTTTATCCCACCTACGATAAGGACGGAGGTTCCATCCTGCTCACATATTAAAGAAATTAGAAAATTGATACATGATTAGGGGTTTACAAAATTCAAATTGATGAAATGTCACTAATTGTGGGTTAATGAGTTGAATCACTTATGAATTACTAAAAGACATTGATAATGACTGAGTATGGCCTGATTGGCTAGATTGGCAAGGTCTGAGCGATATCCCGCTTGTGTATTGATTGGATATCTGTTAGTGGCAAGGTGTGGGTGTTATCCCGCTTACATACTGATTTGATTTTGCTTTGGCACTTGCACTGGACAAGGATGGAGGTCTCATCCCGCTTGTTCTGTGGTTGCGGTATAGTTGTGAGGATGGAAGTTTTATCCCGCCCACAATGAGGAAGGTAGTTTCATCCCGTTCACGAGTTAATAGAATTGAAATAATTGGTAAAGAATTGGGGCTAATAAATCTAACAACATGTGAATTTGATTAAAGACTATGAATATGATTGTGGTGAAAGGCACCTAGCTGGGTAGATAAAAGGGTTATGATGTTGTCCCACTTGCATCTAGAATTGTGGTAAAAGGCACCTGCTTGGGTAGATGGAAAGGTTGTAGCGTTGTCCCACTTGTATCCAGGATTGTGGTGAAAGGCTCCTGCCTGGGTAGATATAAGGGTTGTGGCATTGTCCCACTTGCATCGGGGTTACGGTGTGAAGCACCTGCATGGATAAACATAAGGATTGCGGTTAGTCTCACTTGCTCCGTGATATGGTGTTCTATGTTCGGGTTAGCTACCGAATGTGTTGGGTCTGCCATTATGACCGACACGTGAGCTCATGGCCGGTACAATAGGTATGCATCATTTGCACTTGTATGTATTGATTGGGTGTTCATCTTGTATGTGGCTTGCCTTGTTGAATAATTGTATCTATATGCTATTTGAGCTAATTACTTTATCTGTTCTCTCTATTTGTGTATTCTTTGTATTGTTTTGTATGTGTTTGAACAACTGTGAGATCCCTTATGCTATCGATGGTGATTCTTAGGGTTGTTCTTGATGCGATATGGTTTATTGATTATGGTTGAATTGCTTTACTTGTGGTTGCTATTACTGAACTAATCATTGGACACGAATTGGAAATCTAAGAGGTTGAGGCTAAACATTGAGAATGAATTGATACCATTGGGATTGGGTTTTGATATAGAATTATTAAATTTGGACAATTATGATATAGAGAGAGATGATGACTTGTATTGGAAAGAACTGAGATTTAGAGATCGCTAAAAATAGATGAGATTTAGTTTATTTCCCTGTTTGGTTTAGCAAAACCCTAGGCTTGGACCTTGTGTTGATTGGAGTATAAGATTGCCTAGCGGGTTCATATCTTTTTACATAGTCTCTATTTGGAATTATTACCCTACTGGAAACCTTTGGATTCTCACCCGTTATTGGATTTTGTTGTTTTCAGATATAGGATGAGACGCACCTCGTTAAGCATGCCGGACTCTCTTTGGAAAGCGAAGACTCTTTTGCATTTTATATCTAGTATAGTTATTCTCCACTTTTGTATAAGTAATTGTGTATCCCTTTTAAAGGTTTTACTTTGGAGAAACAGGATTATATTTTGAGTATACTTCTAGTTTGCAATACTTTCTAGCTGGCTTTGTCTTCGCAGGTCGAGACTAGTATTTGCTATGTATCTCTTTTTGAATATTATGTATATATATCTTTTGTATTTGTATATTGACGATGTATATCCTTGATGTTTCGTGTGAGATGCGCTTCTCGTTTTGTTATTCTTTCTGCACAGGCTCCTAGCTATATTACTATCTTTTGAATATATGTATGTATTTTGCTTTTAGACATCATAATTCCTTATCGCCTCTGATTTATGACTATCACGTAAGACTTTGTGTGGTAGGGTGTTACAACCCTGAATCCACAATCCAGTCTCGGTTTCAAGATAGCTTGCTTCAACTTGATTGGCAGAATCATCACAGACAAAGAACTCAAGTTTAGAGCAATAAAAAACTCCATACTTGGCATGTGGGGTAACTCCGGAGATGTCTCAATCTTTGAAGTAGATAGAAACAAAGTGCTTATAAGCTTTAAGTACAGCAAAATCAGGAAGAGGTTTCTCAACAATGGTCCTTGGAACGTCAGAGAAAATCTGATGAACCTTTAAAGATGGTTGTATGGAAAATTGATTCTTGAGGTGAGCCATGACCACATGGAGTTTTGGATTCAAGGGCACAGTTTTTCGATTGAGTATTTAAGTAAAGAAATAGCCAAAATAATCAGGAACCTTATTGGAATAGTAGGAGAAGTGGAAGACCCCATGAAGAATAGAACCCTGAAAAGAAACTTTCTATGCTTTAGAGCTGCCATCAACATAACTCAGTCACTCAAACAAGATTTTGGCTCAACAGGAATAACAAATCCAAGACTTGGATCAGTTTCAAATACGAAATACTCCAGGACTATTTTTGCCTCAAATCCTAAATCATAGGACATGAAAAGAAAAAATTGTAGCAAACCAACAACCATGGCAAGCTGGGACGCAACAGAATCCAGATACACCACGAAAAGAGTGAGATTACTAAATGCAGAAGAGAAAGAAGAATAATGGGAATAACAGCTCAAGGAACAAAAGAAGCATGTGAACACCACATGAGGGAAGAGGAATGTGGAAATAGTCAAAGTTCAGAAGACATGGCTAAGGAACAACGGATATTAGACATCCTAGATATGAAGTGCTATCCAGAAAAGTAAGAATGCAAGAGACAGGGAAGATTGGCGGCAAAGGGATGGAAGAAGTGAGGGAAGTTAGGGCACTGCTACAAGGAAATGACTTAGAGAATCGAGAAGTGTGCCTCCTCAGTCACCTCAAAGAAGCTATACAAAACCTAAAGAGAGCAAAAGGAAAGTGTGTAAAAAGACCAGGAGAAGTCACACAAAAGGAGAAAGTTATGGGTGTTGAAAAAGAAATGACAAAAGGGGCCACATTCATTGCTGGACCATCAAATTGGAAAAAGCCCAAAGTCACTAACACTAAGGAGACAATAAAACAAAAGAGCAAACAAGAATTTACCTACTTCCAAGAGGCTAACATAATGGACTCATCTAAAGAGCTCCCAAGTGGACCACAAACAACACCAGCCACGATCTTAAGAGGTCACAATATTCATTTAAACTCTCAGGGTTGCTCTAACCATGATAAACTTCTCAAAACTCATCACAAGGGCTCGTGGAGACAAGAATCAAAGGATGAGAAAAAGGAAAATGACATTGACCTAAAATGGACCATGAGAGAAGAGATACAGAAGAGGATTAATGTTGAAAAACACAAAGAGAAACAATGCTACAAGAACAATAAAAGACAAATTTACTATGTCGAATTGGCGCCAAACGAGGAGGAAAAGGAATCAAAGGAAAGTAATCAAGTCAACAACAACTTGAAGATTTGGGAAGAAGTTTTGAGCATAGGGATGCAGCATAATCTAAAAACCAAAAGGAAGAGAGAAGAAAATGGAGATAAGAACATAACAAAACTCAATTGGGAAGAGGATAGGGGACACTAAGTCTCTAACTGTGGGTGTAGAAGACTGATTTTCGACGCAGAAAGTATTGAGGAAACAATGTCAAAGAAGGTTAGGTCATTTGGAGTTGTTTTAAGTAACAATTTTTATTTGTCTTTCTCCTTCTATGATAGTGACTACAATGACAAAAGGAAATGGCGCTTATATGTCTGTTTTTATTTGAAATAATGAAAAGGGTGCTTATAATTGCATTTTTAAATTTTGGAATTAAACATTTTTTAAAATTAATATAACTTATTTTATTTTTGAGATAGTTTTTTATTTTGATTTTTTTAAAAAAAAATTATAAGATAAATAAGATTTTTTTAATGAATACAAAAATATTTATGTAAATGTCAATAATCTTATATTAAATTAAATAAACTAAAATAATTTGTATTACTCTTTTAATGTAAGTATATTTTTATATTTTATAATTTATGTTTCCATAACCAAAATCTCATATATCAATTCAATTTAAATATACATTATTGAATATTTTGTATATAATAAAATTTATTTAGAGTATAATTTATAGCACAATATGTATCATATAAATAAATAATAAGCAACTATTTTTTTTAGCATTCAAATCTCATCTTGTGTATGTAATAATTTATTGACTAGTAAAAACTATTAAACAAAATTTCGTAATAGATTCATTCTTGAATTGTCGAGTTAAGAAATACCATTAGAAAAAACCAAAAATGGTGTATATATATATGCTATTTTGCCAATAAAAAATAAATTTATATATATAAAGAATGGATGATCACTTTAAAATATTTTATGGCTTTTTAATTTAATCTTAATCATCCATATAAAATATTTAATAGCACACATATATTTATCTCGCATACTGTAATATATTTGTTAGTATTATTTATTTAAATTTAATTGACTCCTGAAATTTGAGGTCGAATTTAAATTGATCAAAATTATAATTAATTCAATTTGACCCCCAAATTTATAATAGTGACTCACATTAGTTCCTGAACTAATTTCTGTGAACGACATGTTGATTTTGCACATTAATTTGTCAAGATTTAGACTCCTCGCCTAAGTTTTATGTGACCGAGATCTACTAGATCTCCTATAAATTTGAGAGACTCTCAACATCCTCACGAAAACGACAATAACAGGTTCAATTTGAAAATTTTGAAATTTTAGAGCAACAATCAAGCTTCTAAAAGCTCTAATAGATCTTGATCACATGGAACTTCAGAGAAGAATATTTGAAAAAAACTCCAATTTTTTGGGGTGAACAATTTAAAAAAAAATAGCCACAAAATAATATTTTAAGTTTACCTAGTTACTTTTTTAGGGGTTGATCAGATTTCAAGTCGGATCCATAAAAATAATGTACAAGCTTATTTTTTTTAAAGGCATCTGTTTGGCCTGAGAATCGGCCAACTTAATTAGCTATTTTTTCTGTTTAATTGTGCTAAGTCATTTAGACTTGCATTTTTATGAGTTTGATTTTAGAGTCAAATATCAATCTATTTAAGTCAAGTAAACGAGTTAGTCCGACAAATTTGGTTCATTTTGACGATCCTAATTAATTCAAGATCTAACTCAAATTAATCTTTATTGAATAAATTTCAAAATGATTCTAATTAATAATAAAACTTGTATGATCATATGTAAATAAATCCTCATATATAACAATTTAATTATCTTATCTATTATATATTTTCTAGTATACTTTGTGATTGAAAATTATTAACATTATGTTCCCATTTTCTAAAAATATTGAATTTTTAAACTTATCTTTTGATTATATTAATTTTAAACTTCAATTCAAATTAACAACAAAATTTCCATTAAAAATAACAATAAATTTGTGATCTAATTAGAGAAAAAATCTTTTTTAAGGAAAAGCTTTTGATTTTAGTTGTTTGTGAAATTTTCTAGAACTGACATCTTGTAAAATATTGTAAGTTATTAGTTATTAAAAATTAGCTAGCTAATTATTAGTCACGACTTTGGACTTTAATTATTCTCTCATTTAAAATAACTTTAGGTTAATGACAAAATTGTGACAAATTACATTAGCATGCTTGGCAAATTTGCTTCAAACTTTTCATTAATTTTCCATGAATTTATACAGAGGTTAATGATTAGTAGCAACATGAAATAAAGACAGAATAAGGACTAACGTTTTTTTTCGCAAATTAGTAGCAACATGAAATAAGCGAGAAAAGTTTATCAGTTGTTAAACGGTCGCTAATTCTTCACTAAATAAGCTTCTGATTAGTGACTCAATTGCGACCAATTACTTCCAAAATTTTTTCGGTTAGCTTTGAATTTGTTATAACTCTATGACGGATTTCCAACGAAATTAGCAAGTAATTTGCTACAAAATAAGAAAGATATAGTTTTTGCTTTGCGATAAGATTGCAGTTGTCAAGTCGCTCGCTAAATTAAAATTGTCACAACTTAGCGACAAATCTAATTAGCGACTTGAAATTAATGAATGAAGTGTGTCAGTTGTTAAATTCCAAGAAATAAGGGGTTTAGCCACGGAAAAATCGTGACTAAACTCCAAGATAATGGTAGCAACTATACATTAGCCACGAAAAAATATTTGTGGCTAATCGAGGGGTTGCATTTTCAATTTGCCACAATTTTAGACTTATTAGCCACAGTTTTAAACACCGTGGAGACCTTCGAAGAGCCACGATTCGTATATCATCACCCACACAAAATACCGTGGGTAAATAAAAATTATCAAATCAAAAAGTATAATTCTACCACACTTCATTTGTAGCTAATTTGTGCAGGCCGGATTTCAGCCACAATTTTTTCTGTGGCTAACGCCGGGTTATTTAATCACGCTATTTTTGTGGCTAAGTTGCACTGTTTTTTATATACCATTCGTGGCTAATTTATGCTAATTTGTTACATTTTTTTTTCTGTAACTATTTTTTTATTGTTTTATAATATGTAGCCTTAGTTTTAGTTTGACCGTGGCTAATTGAACAATTTTATTAAATTAAAATTATATTTACGTATATAACATTAATAACATAAGTCAAATATTTTAAATATATAATATTTAACATTTTCAATAAAAAAATATAATAAAGATTCAGAATAATAATAATAACAATAATAATAATACGACAAGTCTAAATTTGTATACAATAAAAAATAAGAAAAATCCTAACATAAATAATTAAAATTCTAACATGTTCTAGAGTAAATATATTTAAAATTTTTACTATTATTTATTAACTATACTAATTAAATGCCTGGCATATCACCGGACATACTAGGTACTTTATCACCATATTTTGATAATAAAAATTTATGCAGAGGTGCCAACTGAATTTTAGTTTCTTCATATCCATCTAGCTTTTTCTCTAATATTTCAACCTGCTTCTCTAAATTTAACACATACTGTTGAGATACGTTGCTGAAGACTCCTCCGATTATAAATCCAAAAATGCGTTTAGACTTGCCAAAATCTACCAGACATACAGCACTACTAAAACTTCGCACACGCCCTACATTTTCAGCACCAAAGACCTTTCCAATTGCATCATTCGGATGAGCTAACACTTTCGAAGGAACTCCTTCAGCAGCAACACGTTCTTGATCTTCAGGAAATGCTCTAATATTTGCTCCAACACAAGAAAAAAAGCTTTAATTTATAAAATTAAATTACACATTAACCTAAAACAAATAACATAATATACTTACTGCTAAATTGTGCCCACCATTTACATAATTTCCATTCTTCTTCACCAGAGTCGACAGAATAACATCACTCCGACATACAGGTCTTCCTAACATTTTTTCCTATCATAAGACAGTTGCATTATCAATGCTTATTTTAGAATAACGACAAATACAATAGGAATAAATATTAAAATACCATTTCACTTACTCTTCTAGCATTGCTTTTACTACCACCAGCATGTGATACTTGAAGCTTCACTCGATATTTTCTATTTTGCAAGTATTGTTTCTAAAATTTATAATCACAAAAAATAAAGGTAATATTGTTATAAAAATAACAAGAATAAAAGATAGCTGTAATAAAATAAAAAAAATTAATATAACAGTACTACTAAAAGAAACATTATTCTATTACCTTTGTCTTAGGATTCGTGTAGTGATGCACAAAAGCTGACCATTCAATGGATGGTATATCTGAATCAATCTTAGTTGCCAGAATTTCTTCCTTTGTTTTATTAGGATAAAAATAAATATTCCGTAACAAATATTTGTAGGCTTTTCATTGATCACCCAATGTACTTAGTGCCCATTTAATGCCAGCAGCATAATCAAACTCAAAATTTTCCTTCAAAATATTTATACACAACGTTAAAATTTATATTGTTCATCCTTTTACTTATTTTTCTCAAAATACTGTTTTCTAACATGATCTATAACAATCACTAAAATTAGAGCATATAGTATTTTAAGTTAAAAATAAAAAATAAAAAATAGACCTAATGAGTGAAGAAACAAGCCAATTCTACACAATAAATTCTTTAAGGTAGACCTAATAAAAATATAGCCAAATACATGCACCTCCCTAATAACATTAACATCCTCCTTTCATTTAATCTATCTTTTAAAACATACAAATACTATTAATCAAGCTAGCCAGCACACATTTTTCATCACACCCATGGTTTCTCAACATTGCTTGTATTTCCAACAATATAACCAAATCTAAATAAGGTATCATCAATCTTATTTAATACTAGATCCAATCCTCTTACCTTGCCTATTTCAAGTAGTACTCCCTCATGAATTCTCTCCTTTTAAAATCTTAAGCTGTTTTTTATATTTATAAGTCTCATATCTTTTGAGAACATGATATCTAAATAGTTTGAGTACAAGACATATCAAAATGTTCAAGCTAATGTAATATTATCATACTCCAAAATCACACAAGAGAAACCAAAACAATATACAGGAAATTAAATGGGAAAATATAAGAATTGAACAAAACTAAACATTAAAAATGAAAAAAGACACATAAATTAAAAAGACAAGGTAAATTTTAAAAGGCAGAAAGAATTTTAAAATGTCTAAAGTATACATATTTCAATGTAGTTCCACTGCTTTTTTGTGTTGTCTTCAGGCATCTGAACCCATCTTTGAATTGAAATTGGACATAGCGTTGCTCTACGGGCCACTAAACCCAGAAACCGTATCAATAAATTCGTGCCATTATCTTGACCTTGTCCATGGCCATCAA
The DNA here is from genome assembly GCF_003086295.3 of Arachis hypogaea. Lineage (NCBI taxonomy): Eukaryota > Viridiplantae > Streptophyta > Magnoliopsida > Fabales > Fabaceae > Arachis > Arachis hypogaea. The sequence goes on along the minus strand of NC_092052.1, from coordinate 109,002,541 downwards.
GTTCCATCATGACTTTTTCCTCTTTTTTCAAATGCCAAACTTGAATGGCAGTCATTTTGCGAGCTGTGATTTCTCCCGTAGAAGTGTCTATAAACGAATGCAACATTGAATACAAGAAATAAACTAAATATTAGAACTCAAAATATCACGTAAAAATTTGAAATTACATATACCTTTGATATTCACAACTAAAGGGTCGTTATGATCTTTTTTGGTGGATGCAGTTGGTTGTTCTATTGTCAATGTATCATGCTCATTCGTCATGTCTATATCCAAAGATCCAACATCGTCTTGGTTGAGATTTATTTCATTCAAACCCTCTGCAAATTCTTCATTGTTGTTGATATTTTGTGGTTGTCGAAGTTCTGCTAGAAGGGCCTCTCCCGAACTATTACGTTTTTACTTCATGAGGAAATTTGCCAAAAAAAATAACAAATAACACCAAAATGAAGAAAGAAGATGTTAGTATTTTGTATTTGGAGAATGTTGTAATATGATACATCTCATATAACGTGTTAAAGGAAGTGCTTTCAGGTGCTATAGAGTAACAAAGTCAAAACAAGACGTGAACAGAGTGATGGGTGGTTACTTTAAGTTTCCGCCAAAGGGTATATTAAAAGTTAAGCGCACTTTGAAATTTTAAATCTTGAATAGGCTTTTTACTTTTTTTTGTTTTTTATAATTTTAAAAATTTTTTTTCTATTCTATTGTTTATTATCTATTAAATATACCTTATATTAATTTATTTCTAATACAATAGT